>NC_053138.1:35958477-36205925 GCF_016808335.1 Panicum virgatum | reverse complement strand
TGTGCCAATCAAGTTGGGTAGCCTGACCATCAACACCGACCTTATACTCCTACCACTTCAGGGTATAGATATCATCTTGGGGATGAATTGGATGACTCAGCATGGGGTTATAATAGATATTCCCGCCAGGGCGGTCGAATTAAATTCGCCAAAATATGGAACCACTACTCTCTATTTACCCTTCCGAGAGTGTGTCAATTCTTGTGCATTTACCCTGAGCACATCCAGCCTAGAAGAAATTCCTGTGGTATGCGAGTACGCCGATGTATTCCCGGATGACTTGCCAGGAATGCCACCAGATAGAGAGATTGAGTTTATTATTGAACTACAACCAGGCACTGCCCCTATCTCAAAGAGGCCATATAGAATGCCACCTAAAGAGTTGGCCGAGTTAAAAATCCAACTTCAAGAACTTCTGGACAAAGGCTTCATTCGCCCCAGTGCATCACCTTGGGGTTGTCCAGCCCTCTTTGTAAAGAAAAAGGATGATAGTTTGAGGTTGTGTGTGGACTACCGACCTCTCAATGCGGTGACAATCAAAAACAAATATCCCCTTCCCCGCATTGATGTTCTCTTCGATCAACTGGCTGGAGCTAGGATTTTCTCAAAGATTGATCTTCGCTCCGGCTATCATCAGATTAAAATTCGTCCATGTGATATTCCTAAAACCGCATTCTCCACACGGTATGGACTCTATGAGTATTTAGTCATGTCTTTTGGTCTCACAAATGCACCTGCCTATTTCATGTATCTCATGAACTCGGTATTCATGCCTGAGCTCGACAAGTTCGTCGTGGTTTTCATTGATGACATCCTTATTTATTCCAAGAATGAGGAAGACCATGCTAAGCACCTGCGCATTGTTCTCCAACGTCTTCGGGACCATCAGCTCTATGCTAAATTCTCCAAATGTGAATTCTGGCTAGATAGTGTGAAATTCTTGGGCCACACTATTTCCAGCGAAGGCATAGCCGTGGATCCTAGCAAAGTGCAAGAAGTGATGGACTGGAAACCTCCTACCTCCGTTCATCAGATTCGCAGTTTCCTTGGTTTAGCCGGATATTATCGCCGATTCATTCCAGATTTCTCCAGAATTGCTAAGCCAATGACTGAACTATTGAAGAAAGGGGTAAAGTTTGTGTGGGATGAAAAATGTGAAAAGGCTTTCCACACCCTAAGGGAGCAGTTGACTACTGCACCTGTCCTAGCTCAACCCGATAACACCAAGTCCTTTGACGTGTATTGTGACGCGTCGGGTACGGGTCTTGGTTGCGTGCTCATGCAAGACAATAGAGTTATCGCTTATGCGTCACGAGCTCTTCGACCTCATGAGCAGAATTATCCAACTCACGACCTTGAATTAGCAGCTGTCATTCACGCTCTAAAGATATGGAGGCATTATCTTATGGGCGCTCATTGCAATATCTACACCGATCACAAAAGTCTCAAATATATCTTCACTCAAGCTGATCTAAATATGAGACAAAGACGGTGGTTAGAATTAATCAAGGACTATGATCTTGAGGTGCACTATCACCCAGGCAAGGCTAATGTTGTAGCAGATGCACTCAGTCGCAAAGCTCATTGCCATTGCCTATCCGTGGAATCCTATTCGGAAACCCTCTGTCATGAGATGAGGAAGCTCCAGTTGGAAATGGTTCCCCAAGGTACCTTAAATCACATTTCAGTTGAACCAACCCTTCATGATCAGATCATTATGGCCCAATTACATGATAAGGGTGTTGGGATCATTAAACAGAAACTCTCTCAAGGAGAAAGGAAGTATAAGTGTTTTCGTCAGGACCATAAGGGAGTCCTATGGTTCGAAAGTCGTTTAGTTGTTCCGAAAAATCATGATCTTCGGAAGCAAATTCTCGACGAGGCACATCTCTCCAAATTTTCTATTCACCCGGGCAGTACCAAGATGTATCAAGATCTTAGGCAGAATTTCTGGTGGACTAGGATGAAAAGGGAAATTGCTAAATATGTCTCGGAATGTGACACCTGCCAGAGAGTAAAAGCCAGCCACTTGAGAGTAGCCGGTTTGCTTCAACCTCTACCTATTCCATCGTGGAAATGGGAAGATATAAGTATGGACTTCATTGTTGGATTACCCAACACATCCCAGAGGCATGATTCCATTTGGGTTATCGTGGATAGACTCACCAAGACGGCACATTTTATTCCAGTACATACTACTTACACTGCCAAGAAGTATGCTGAGATCTATCTCGATCGCATTGTTTGCTTGCATGGGGTACCCAAGACAATCATTTCTGATCGTGGAACACAGTTCGTTGCACGCTTTTGGGAACAGTTACAAGCATCTCTTGGGACAAAATTAATTCGAAGCTCAGCTTATCACCCACAAACTGATGGACAAACTGAGAGGGTAAACCAAATCCTGGAGGACATGTTAAGAGCTTGTGTCATCCATTATGACAAGAGTTGGGACAAATGTCTAGCTCTAGCGGAGTTTTCATACAACAATAGTTATCAAGAGAGTTTGAAAATGGCACCATTTGAGGCCTTATATGGTCGACGGTGTCGTACGCCTTTGAGCTGGTCGCAAGTCGGAGAACGAGTAGTATTCGGACCCGATCTCGTAACAGAGGCAGAAGAGAAGGTGAGGGTAATACAAGAGAATTTAAAAGCCGCCCAGTCTAGGCAAAAGAGTTATTTTGATAAAAGGAGAGACCCTTTGCAATTTGAAGTGGGTAATCATGTCTATCTTCGCGTCTCGCCAACCAAGGGTGTACAAAGATTCGGAGTAAAGGGCAAATTAGCTCCACGATATGTTGGCCCTTATGAAATCACTGAGGTTTGTGGACCCGTGGCCTATAGACTACGACTTCCTCCTCGACTAGCAGCAGTACATGATGTTTTCCATGTTTCTCAACTCAAGAAGTGTATTCGAGTCCCCACCGAGATCATTGAACAAACAGAGATATTAGTGGAACCTGATCTCTCTTATGTCGAGTATCCTATCAAGGTTCTTGATCAAAAGGAAAGGGTTACTCGAAGAAAAGCAGTTGGAATGTACAAGATTCAATGGAGTCACCATACCGAAGAGGAAGCTACCTGGGAAACTGAAAGCTACCTAAATCAAAATTTCCCCGGTTTTCTGAATTCAACTGGAGGTACATCTTTTCCCTCGCTTAGTTACTTATCTGAATCTCGGGACGAGATTCTTTTAAGGGGGGTAGGCTGTAACACCTCCGGTGTTTAACACTATATTAAACAGGCAATTCACATGCGATGACACGTTAAACCCTCCCCCAATTTCTCAATTACTGCAAAGCCGAAATTCAGTTTAAACACGCCAAAAAGTCAACCCTCACACTTTTGCTCAAATGAACTCTTGCCCAAAACAAAAGTCGTAGAGTTGGACAAAACAAACTACTTTCGTGTTCAAAGTTTTTCAAGTTCTAACATGAAAATTTGAATTAACCCCGAAAAACAAGCGGGATCATTAAACTTGAATTCAAATTTTGAACTTCCAAACCATCGCTCAAATGAAGTTTTGCCTGAAAGGAAAGTTGTAGGAAATTTAATTTTGAACAACTTTCGTGTTCAAAAATTTTTGAGTTTCAATTGAAAAATTTGAGTTTTTGCTAAGTCAAACCGTGGGCTTTTAAATTTCTCTCTCCACTCATCTCTCTCTCCTCTCTCTCTCTTCCTCGCTGACCCTCCCCTGCCCCGAGCGCTCAGCGCGCCGCTGCCGCTCGCTGCGCCGCTGCACGCTCCCGCTCGCTGCCCTGCTGCCTGGGCGCGCGCCGCTGACCCCCTCCCCGCTCGAGTGCGCACGCGCCTGGACGCCGTCCTCGCACCGCCCTGCCCGTTGACGCGCGCGCCGCGCCAAGCGCTCGGCGACGCGCCGCCCTCGCCGCCGTAGCGCCCAAACGGGCCGGCCGTGCACCTGCCGCCCGCACTGCCACCCCGCCATCATCGCCTCGCCTTCACTGCGTCGCTACCCACGCCACCGGCCCGCTTGCTGCGCCCTGACCCGCCTTGAAGGCCGCCTGGCGAGCACGCCACCGCCAGGCCGCGCGCACCGCCGCCGCTGCCTCTTCTGCGCCCAGCCCCTCCTCACGCCCTCACTCCCCCTTTTAGCTCGCGCCGCGCGTGTGCCCGCTCGCCCACGCCCCATTCCCCACGCCCAAGCCCCACCCCTTCGCCCAGAACGGCCAGCGCCGCCGCGCCACCGCGCAGCGCCGCCGCGCCCCCATTTTCCGCCGCCAAGCCACGGCTCTCGCGGAGAGCCCGGCTCAGCCCTCCTCCACCCCTATCGAGCACCCAGCTAGCTTCGATTCACCCCCAGGCAACTCCCAGGCCCGCCCATTTTCACCCAGAGCCTCCCAGTGCCGCGGAACGCCGCCGCCCACGCCATTGCCGCCGTCGAGCACCCCCCTCGCCGCGGAGCCCCTTCCCCGCCCTTCCCCGACTCCAATCGACCCCGGAGCTAGCTTCCTCATGGCGCCGTGAAGCTCCCCGGCCGGCTCTTGCCCCTCCTCCCACACCGGAGCGCCGTCGTCCGCTGCAGCCGCCGCCGCCGCTCCCTGGGCGCCGCCGCCGACCCTGCTCCGGCCGCCCCCGTCGACCGCATCACCCATCCTTAGGTAGAGCTCGGTGAGCTCTCTCCCCTGGGCCCCATCCCAGCCGCCGGCGAGCCCCTCCTCGCCGGGACAACCCCCACCGCCGCCGCCTCTGTCCCCAACTCCGGCCAGGGACCCCTGCGCAAATAGTTTTGGGTTTCCAGGGGGTTCTGTGAGAAGTCCAGGGATCCCTTTGCAAATCTGAGTTTATGTTTTCTAATTTTTCCAGTAAACTTGTAAATTCGTTTAAAAATCGTAGAAAAATCAGAAAAATTCAAACTCAACTGTTCTGGAATCTTTGAGAAGAGACCTACAACTTTTGTTACATGGACTTTTTCATTTGCTCAATGGTTTTTATTTCATTTAAAATACAAAGAAAATGTACTTTATATTAGATCTCAAGTTACAAGCATGAGTTGCTAGCCATTTTTGGTCGGTAGGTTACATATTAGATGTATAACCTTGTGTAAAAGTTTCATAGACTTTTGACATGCCTAGATATCAGTTTATTTAAATCTCGCTTTATGCCTTGTTTAAAATAGTTTGTTTGTACCTACTGTTTAACTTGGTTTACTGAGCTCAAACTTTTACAGTACCCTTAACTTGATGTTTTGTTGCTGTACAAAAATTTTGAGAAATTCTAGATGGGTGGAACCTGTCCAACTAATTAATAGTATAGATGTTTACACTAAATCAAGAAAAATAGTTTATTTGCATAGAAAAATCTGATAATTTTTCTAGGGGATGAAATTGGGTTCATAACCATGCTGGTAAAATATGAGGCTCTGGAACTTAGTATAACAGCCTATAGAATTTAATTTCGATCCATGCAGCATTACTTTGTGCTATTTTTCATGCCCTGTAAAATGCTTATTTAATTGTGAAAAATTTATGGAAGGCTCATATTTATGTATAAAACACTCAGTTAAAATTTCATTACCAGTACTTGTATATTTTGACCTGCAAAATTCATCTTTGTTTCTAGCAGTAGCTGTTTATTTTATTTTTCGTGATTAATAGGCTGCATGAATTGGGCTAAAAATTTCACAGTAGGCAAGTTACTCAGAGATGTATCTTGCATAAAAATTTCAACCCCAGAATCTATGTTTAACATTATTTAGGATAAGGACATGCTTAACCTAGCAATAAATAAGAAAAATCTTTCTTTTGCTGCATAGGGATAAAAGAGACAACCCATCCGAGTTACTTTAGGGAGTCAGTATAATGATTATTACTCTATAAATGGTTGCCCAAACAATGTAGCAGAATATTTTATAAATCATCTTGAGTTGCGTTGAATTTCGGCTCTTTAGTGAAGAATTGATTAAATCGTATCACTAAATTAACTCACGCATATGCATTTCATATAGATTCGACTACTCTCCCTGACGGTACGTACGAGTTGGTGCCGGAGTCCGAGAGTGAGCCGCGTGAAGCTCAAGTGAACCTAACTGAAGTCACTGAAGACCCGAACCGAGTTTCGGAAGAGCCCACAGCTAGCTACGCTCAGGAAGGCAAGCCCCGGAGCATGTTCTACCTATTTGAGTTTATGCCACTATTTATATTCCTGTTTATTTGTGCATTTAAGTTGCAGGAATTGTTTGGAACCTTAGTTGCATGATCCTAGGTACCTATGCTTGAACACTAGTATGTGTAGGTCGCTAGTTGGCTAGGCTAATGGTTCGGTAGAAGTCGAGTGATTGCCTGTCACTCGCGAGCTCATAGGAGTTGAATGCTTACTACACACTGCAATATAAGGATTACGGGCGGGGTGGTTGTACTGGTGATACCCCGTCTGTTTAGTCAAAATGGATAAGGCCGCGGTGTGTGGTAGTGGTGGTTAAGCGTTTGAACGTACTAACCACATGCCGAGAATATGGTAATCGGTAAGCTTAAGTACCTGATGGAACCGGCCGTGGAACATACTCCCCACTGTCTGGTCTATGGTCACGCACGGGTGCAGGGCACCCTAGGACGGTGGGCCTGTTTCATGCCCGGGGAAAAAGGGGAAAAGTCGCGTGGGGACTGCATTTCCCATGCGTGTGTTTAGGTCTGCCTGGCCAGGTTAATAAATTCGATTCGAATCGTCCGTCTCTCACGGATATTGAGACTGCTTAACCCTTTTGCCACATAGAGTAAGAAGTGGAACAATGATGAGGAGAAATTTTGGTTGATTGATGAAAAATAATTGCTCTCCACCATGTATGCTTTAGGATAGATGCTAATGTAGAAGGGTTAATCATAATAGAACTTGAAAGCTAAAATCGGAAAATAAGGACTCACTGCTTTTCGGCAAAGACAAACCCCTCAAGCCAAAAGCCTTGCATGTCTAGTTAGAGGGTTAGTTATATTCTAGTCGGGTAAGCCTTGCGGAGTATTAGTATACTCAGCCTTGCTTGTGGCTCAATTTTTGTTTCAGGTAATACTTTTGAGGACATGATTGCTAGCTTGACTTGGCCGTGTACCTTACCCCCTGGTTGGTCGGTGGAGTGGGATACGACTCCGGCCAGCGATGGCTATGCCGAGTGATGTCATGTACGGGCTTCATCATGACATCATGTATCGTCGTCTAGAACTCGTTTTATTTTTTTCCGCTGCAATGAACTCTGAACTACTTTCATTTCGAATTTCAAGTACCTTTCAAAGACTTCGAACTTGGGTTGTAATAATTAAGTTAAGACCCGGTAATGTAATATATTTGTGAAATGTTGTACTCTCTGGACCCACCTTCGTGTGGGTTACATGTAAGCTTTGGGTTCGATCGACGCTTAGGTGGATTCTTCGGGACTTTACCCGACAGCACTGCCAAATTACTCCGTTTGAAGTGCGTGTTAGCCGGGATTGTCTTTAAGATGATGGTTAGCGCACTTGAGCCGGATTAATTAGGGCGGTACTGCCACAGCTGGTATCAGAGCCGAACAAAGCGCACACCCGAGAGTGCGACTAGTTTTTAAAAGTTTTACTTAAAACTTAGCCACGTAATCGCATTTGGTAAATACGTTGGTTCGTTAAGGATTGTGTATAGTACGTAAAGCCCTAGGGAATATTATGGGAGTTTTAGGTGGCTATCTAACTTATGGTTATTTATATCTGACTTCCAGCACATTACTTTCTGTACTTTAAATTCAGTACTTTATATTATGTGACGACGCACCTACGCCAAGGTAAGACGGTAAGAATCCTTAGTCAACTGAGAGAGTTTGACCTTCCCGTCGGTGATGCGAGCCGAACGCTGCCCTCAAGCAGTGGCTTACTTGAGGTGCTGCCAATATACCAACTGTTAGTTGGCTATATTGGGAGTAAAGTATACTCAGTCAGCTGAGGGAGTCTGACCTTCCCGTCGGTGATGCGAACCGAACACTGTGCTCAAGCAGTGGCCTACTTGAGCTGCTGCCAATATACCGACCATGAGTCGATTATATTGGGAGTAAAAGAAAAACCGTGAATACGTCGCCTCGGTAGCGTATGAGCACTGTCCATGCAGTGTGGGACGCATGGATGCCGCTTCTATAGTGAGCGGTAATGTATGGGGACGCTTTCATGTGTGCTGGCATGAAAGGTTCAATGAATATATATATATCTGTCAATTTTCTGCAGGTACACTAACCGCGATTACGTAAGTTAATAACGATTAGAACTCGGCTAGAAATATATATATATAGGGAGAGACGTAAGTTGTGCCCTGCCACCGGTGCTAACCCCGTAAGCCCAAAAACTATTTGGCAATTGTTTTCTTTGGAAGGACGATTAGGTCGTGCATGCATCATGCTCATAAAATCGAAGGCCACTGAAAATAGATGTGGGTTAGTCGGTAAGGTTAAGGTTTGCACGTGAGCACGGTTCATCTTCTCTCAATTAAGGTCTATCTAGAAATCTGTCATTTCTGCTATATCGTGGAAGATGAATTATTTGGCATAGTAGAAGACTTTAATTGTAGAGGCGCTAGTGGATAATTTTGCTCCAAAACTTGTCTACTAGTTGCTGTTTAAATTTGGGAATTTTTCGACTTGTATATATTGGGGCACATTAGAAACTTTGACACCCAGTTTTTCGGTCAGCTTTGAGCACTTGGGTTGCACGAATTTTTGGGCTTTCCTAGAAATAATTTCTGCAGAAGTGTTCAACACAAAACTTGTGCCAAATTTTCTTACCAAGTTTCTGTAAAAATTTGGTAATTTTAGGCTTAGTAATTTGTCCTCAGCACTCAGTTTACTGGCTCTCTGGTCACTGAAAATTTTGGGCTGACAGCAAAGCAAACTATAAGGATAAGACCTTCTTAGGCTCTGATCTAGCTCTTGAGTTGACTAGCAAAGTTGTTTCTAACAACCTAAGGAATGTCCCTGTAAATTTTGAGAATTTTTAGAGCTCCATGCTTTCAGTTATACTCGTTTTTGTGCACTACCTAAAATCTGTTTTAGACATCACTCACTTGTGTACATCTTTTGTACAGATGGCTGCCCCTGCTCTCCTGATATTTGATGAGGATGGGCGTGCACACTCCGAGTGCACACACTGGCAGGGTTTTCCCTCCATTCTTTGGGAGGTGATGCGCGATGCCGGATATCCCAGTCCCCCGCGCTATGTGGGCGAGGAGTTCCATGAGATGGGAGTTGCGCGCTGTCGCGTGCGCATGACTCATGCTCCCCACCCTTTTCCAGATCACTGGGCTTCCTTGGAGCTAGAGGTAGTTGGACACCGTCTGATTGACACTTGGGAAGTTGCAGCCATGACAGCACTCAACAAGTTTTGTGAGAAGAATTACGCAGCTGTCACACTAGCTCCTATTGGCCTCTTCCCAGCAGAGCAGCCCCATGACCCTAACTGGCTTAGTCGGGTCGGACACACTGGGTACCTTCAGCAGAACAGAGCTGCAGAGACTATCTCCATGACAGTGAAGTGCATGAATGCACTCTACCGCTTGCAGACTTTACAGGCCAAGGCCATGACCCAGATCATTGCTTCTGCACGGACCAGCCATGAGATAGTGATTGCTAAGAATGAGCAGATCAGGGATCTTGATGCCCATGTTGGCGAACTGGAGGGTCTGATTGAGGAACGTGATGTCCTCTTGGACAACAGGGATGCTGACTTTGCACTTCTGGAGCAGCAGTTCACCGCCCAGCAGGCTCAGTTGAATGCTGCCTTTGATCACATTGAGATGTTGGAGGCTCAGCAGGCCCAGCCTGAGGCCATGGAGGAGGAGCCCCAGGAGGTTCAGGGTATCTCAGGACTTGACACTATGTCTGGAGTGCCCCTGCCACCACTTCCGGGAGCTCACTCTCCAGTGAGGAGCGAGTCCTCCGTCAACAACCTGGACGACTTTTAGATGATGTCTTAAGTAGTCGTTCGCGCATACTCCTCTGTAGGGTAGCCTAACTTTGGATGGTGATGTAATAGGCTAACTAAGAGTTGAGTACCTCGCTTTTGTCAAAGAGTACCACTCCTATGTAAAAGTATCTTAATCGTTTAGGCGGAAGCTAAGAACTTGATGCATGGTTGTAATGGTTTAATTGCAGTGGAGTCTATCGCTGCAGAAACTTGTCTGAATTTTTATCCATGTTTCCTTGCATTTCTGGGCTGTGTGTTGAATACCAAAGTGGTTGGGAATTTCATGATCTAAGTGCTCACCAAATTTCAGCATTTTTAGACCTGTGTGTCAAAATTTATGGCCCGAACATTATACCTCGGCCTGCTGAAAAACAGACTGGACAGAGCAGGAGAAATTGAATTTTTCGCCCACCTTAACTGTCGATTCAGCTTTGGAGTTGAATACCAAAGTTGTAGTATGATAAATTATCTATCTGCTGTAAAAATTTGGGCGCATTTCGATGAACAGAGTGCAAGTTATGAATTATCTATCTGCTGTAAAAATTTGGGCGCATTTCGAATACCAAAGTTGTAGGATGAAGGGGAATTCAACGAAGACAGAGGCAGTAGCAACCGATGAAGAAGGTGATGATGATGTCAAAGGATGATTGGAAGGCTGTGTACGCAAAAGATGATGATTTGAAGTGGACCAAAGCTGGAGGCAACAAGATTAGAAGAATCATGACACCACCTATCTTCTCCAATGGGATGCTCGATATACTTCTAATCGAGTGATGCTATCGAGGAAGGAAACCGTTCGGATCATCAGCACGAAGCACAGGAGCATCTTCCAATCCCGACACCTTGGGTAGAGCAAGAACAATGGAGAAGACACATCATTGAAGTCGTGATATTTACTGGTAATCAATGGTGATGACCTTGAAGCCTAGGGCCGCATGACACTACGTTGCAAAGACCACATGATCGAGATCATTGCCATTTTCCGATGAATTCACAAGAAGATATTGTTCTCATCAATGTCCAGATCGACCTCAGAAGAAAATAGCAGCATATTTTTGGATATTCAAAAGGTCCACGAAGTTCCCGTTCCAACGAATCAAGAACCAAGTCAATCGGAGATTCCTACAAGCGGGTATGGCCAAAACATTGAAGGGTGTGCACTCTGAAAATTTCTGGACAGCACGCAGCGCCAAAAGTGAAACGGGCATAACTCCCTCGTTTGGACTTGGTTTAAGATGAATGACCACTCGTTGGAAAGGTAATTTCATAAATATTTCAATAAATCTATATTTTGGTATATGTTCTGTTGAGTATACAGGAGAGATTCCATGAAGAAGAGGCAGGAGCAACGCGATGAGAACAAGATAGAGAAGATGACGATGACAACAATGAAGGGGAGCTTGGGTGATGCTTTCATCAAGCGTACATGATAAAATTCAGAGGCTTGAAGCATAGGAAGAACCCCAATGACATTGGCAATTGAAGGCACAAGCGGTCGACCTTCGACAAACGAAGATGTTGCAAACAAACCACGACGGATTACAAGAGCGCAACATCCGACACATGGAGACATGAAAAGCAAACCACGACGGACCACAAAGAGTGCATCAAGATGACATCTCGCACAAAGCACCACGACTCCAATGAGTATGAAAAAGCTCTGAGGCTAAGGTATACATTGAATTCTCAAGCTTCTATTGGTTTTGTTGATAATCTTTAAAAATCTCATGCTCGAACCGATAGTCGGAATGAAAGTTTAAATTCTATGCCTTGTTCTTTTCATGATGATAGGCTAGAGTTTCTTGAGAATGTTGGTTTCATGCTTAAAGAACCTCTGCCTAATAATGAGCTCCGCGCTATGCAAGAAACACATGCTGCATTTAATTACACCATGCCTTGTTGATGAAATTTAATTGAGGATGTGATTATGTTGCATATGTTTACAAATAATTGCAAATTTCGATCTTGCTTTGCGCTTGGTCAAGCTCATGACCCTAAAAGAGCACATGTTGGGAGAAGCCCCAAATTTCACTAACCATGCAGGATATGAAACTCAAATGATGAGGACGAAAACTGTGCCCAAAATTTTGAACACCATCATCAACATCTTCAAGTTTCAAGAACGGACGTCGCTAAGCCTCATCAATTTTGTGCACAAGTCCAGAGATTTACAATGAAAGAAAGTTGAATATTCAGGATCTCCATCAAGTCCCCGGTTCAACACATCCAAGATCGATACAATTGAAGACCCACGGGAGGAGCTATGTCTCAAACATCAGAGATGCACGTGCTAAAATCAGGACGGGGCAGATTGCAGTGACGGGGAAAAATGGGCATAACTCCCTCAATTGGAATGCGTTTTGGGCAAATGAAGACTTGTTGGAAAGAAGATTTCGTGCACCTTGCATTGGATCAATTGGATGGGGCAACTCCCAATCTGGACAGAGAGGAAAATCCATGAAAATAAAGGTAGCGACGAAGGACAACAAAGAAGGAGGTGACGATGATGTGAGAAACGATTTGGCAAGTTTTCCATTAAGCGTGATTGATCATGTCCAACATGGGAAGTGGAATAAGAGCTGCATAGAACACCTTCACCTCTTGCATGAAGGACCATGGCTTCGCATCAGTTTGAAGGTAAGAAAGTCGAGCTCTGTGACTTTAAATGAAGCGCTTTGCGGGAGGCAACCTGATCTTTTATTATATATATATATTAATATGACTATCTACATTGCACTATTTAATCAGAATATCAAGTAATATTGAACCATTGCTCTAACAAAAACCAGAACTTCATGTTGTTCATTCTAAATGTTATTGAGGGAGCACTTTGTTATTTGATCTTGGGAAACTTGTAGACCTTTTTGTGTGCCTATTAGTGTTTTGAGTCTTTTTCTTTGTGTCTTTTTAGAGAGATTTATGAAGCATTGCACCACCCTTTGATTCTAAACTTGTGGCTAGTTAACTTAGGCTAACCTTTTATTTTGTTTTAGACCACCTCATCATGTCATATCATTTTGTTCACCCACCTCGTGTTGCATTGCATACCATGTTGTTCGTCTCACCCTTGCATTGCATTGCATGTTGCAATTAAAAAAAAAACTTTTTCTAAAAACATTGACTAGCTTCGCTTTTGAGATCCTAAAACCCTTAGGAAAACCACTCATAGAGCAATCCTAAAACCATAGGTTATGTTTTTCATTCAAAAAAAAATCTAACTTTTGTTTCTCTCTAGTTTTTTTAAAAACCACCTTAGATAGAATTTCTATACCCAACACTCTCTCTTCAAAAATTTTGTTTTAAGCCAAAAAAATATAGGAAACCCATAAACCTACTTCTAAAACCTTGTTAGCTCGGTTGCTTGGTCCTTTCGATAAATAACCTTTTCATTGACAAAAGCCTCACTTCTTATGAAGTGTCGCGGAGGCTTTTTGTCACTCTTAGCAATTGTTTTTGAATAAGCTAGTTGCGGAACAACATCGAAAGGTCATTTCAACCCTGCTAACACTTGTTTTTGCTAACTTTGCATTTGTACTTTGCATCCATTCCATTGTTCATGCCCTCATTTTGCTAGCTTGATCTCAATCTTATTGATATATGCTTTTCTATCCATGTAATGCTTATCATGATAGCATTTACCTTTTGCAATCTTGTGTAAATGTGGTGTCTAAATTTGTTTGCGGACCTCCATCTTTAAGCTCTTTTGACCAAGATAGCAATCCATTTTGTTCTCATATTGCTTTAGGTTGATTTATAAGCTTTGCAATGTGCTTTACCTTTCTTGCGTCGTGAAGAATTTTTAACCTTGAAATGAACATAGTGTTTTGACCTCGGTTATATCTTTATGGCTATATAGAAAATTAAGCAACCTAGTTGTAAACATGGTGTTTAGAACTTGGTGTAAACATTATCATTGTTTATATATCTTCCTTTTCATCTGCATTTACACTTGCACACACGTACACTCATCAGATTTCGCTAAGCTAGCTATCCCACAAGTTGAGATTTTAGGGATGGTTGGTTTGTTGGCATTTGTCTCTACTCTCGACTGTCACCCCGGGGGTAGTGTGTGCACTTGATTATTTTGCAGGCATGACAGAGCGTTCCCATGAATTCGTGATCAAAGAAGAAATCAAATTCGTCAACATCTCCAAAGTTCGAGAGCAAGCCCCGCTCTTTTCATCAAATTTTGCACATGGACAGAGATGTACAAGGAATAAAAAGTTGATATTAAGAAGATCCATGAAATTCCCGTTCCAACGCATCCAAGATCAATGAATTTGAAGACCCGTACAAGGAGATATGGCAAGAACATTGGATGTTGCGCGTTCTGAAATTCGTCGGGGCAGATTGCAGCGCTGGGATGAAATGGACATAACTCTCTTGTTCGGAATCAATTTTGGGCGAATGAGGACTCGTTGGAAAGGAAAATTCGTGCACTTCGTAATGGAGCAATGTTTCAGTACATGTTCTGTTCTGAAAATTGAAAGAAAAATTTGTGAAGATGAGGCAGCAATGGGACAACGAGGAATTGAAGAAGGCGACGACGATGTGAAACAATGATTGGGACCATGACTTAGTACAAGAAGAAGTTGAAGGAAATTGAGGCAATAAAGGTGAAGACACATTGAAGATGATATTCATACACATGAGGGAAGGACTTCAAGAATTGCATGATGGTCCATCTTCTCCTTCCACGCCTAGCATCATGCTAAGCATGGGGGAGGATTTCGTGGACAAGAAAGAAAGATCTCATGGAGTAAGATAATCATGGTTACCACAAGATGCTTATGATTCTTCTTCCATGCTTAGCACAATGCTTAAGTATGGGGGAGGCCGCGCTACACTTCATTACGAGCATCGAGAAGGACGGTAATTCTTCCTCAACTCTCTCTTTTTCTAAATGCTTGTACATATATGCCTTCAACCATAGATGCAACCTTTGTATATATCTCTCAACCTATCACATGGCTTCTAGGAGGACAACCTAGTTTTGTTTTTGTTTTCAATAAGTGTAGGATCACCATAATTTGTGCTCACCACATTGATACATTTTGGCAATGCCTTTTGATTATGGAAAAATGATGAAAGTTGCTGCCTTGTTTTACCTACGCTATGTTGTATATGACTTGACCATTTGCTCTCAATTAAATGGAATTAAAATGATTAAATACCGGCTCTTTTATTTGTGGAGGTTAAATGACTAAATTCTAGACCCACATATTTTATGTCCACCGATGACCTTACACCTTGTGTTGTTTAATTTGAAAACTTAATTCCTATGCTATCTACATTTGTGAATCTCTTGCAAAGTTCTACCTACCCAAGCCTATACATACATATTCTTTCATGATGAAACCTTTAGATTGCAAACTTATATTTTGATGAGTTGGATTAAGATTGATTTCTTTGGTATGAGACTAAGAAGCTGGTCATTTTGTTTTTTTTGTGTAACCTTCTTTTTGCTAGCCTATTTATCCATGCATTGTGAGTTTCTACTTCGGGAATTTTGCAAACCTCGCTGGATATCCACCCTAAACCAAAAATATCTTTTTGTGATTACCTCCTTGACCACAACCCAATTTGAGTATGGATTATCTTTTCGACGGAATCAAAAGAATCAAGGGCACCATATAAAGAAAAGTTTTGGGAGACAAGGCTCCTCGGAGATTCAAGCTGTTCTACAAAGAAGAAGGTGAATTTGAGATACTTACCCTATCTAGTTGGTTCTCCCACTATTCATTCTCGAGGACGAGCATTCGTTCAAGCATGGGGGGATGGCTTGGTAAGTATTCTATGTTATCAAAAGTTCTAAGGAGCAAAAAGAAAGAAAAAAAGAAAGAAAGAGAAAAATAGAAAAATGAAAGAAAAAAGAGAAGAATAAAATGCTCCTTAGCTCTTTTTGGCTTCATTAATTTTCCAAGTTACTTTGAAGAATTATTCCATACTCAAATCTTCCAACCATGTGCACATGTCCACCTATCTAAATGTGTGTGTTTCATCTTTCTCCCTCTCCAACATTATTTTCCAATGGCCTTTTTGACTAGTCTCGGTAATTCCATTAGATCTCTCTCTTAGTTTGATAATATTTCAAGTATAATGTTTTGCTAGGATTGTTTTTACATACCAAGCTCCACATAAGCCTTCCACTTTTATATATGAGTAGAATAGCTTGAAGACAATCTAATGTAGGCTTGAGCGACTTGATGAGATGAGTGTTTCCATGATCTTTTGCAAGAGAACCTCACTTATGTTTGATATGCATTCTTTTGAAAACTTTTCACGATGAAACAAGGTAAAGGTTTGAAGTTCGCTTAAGTTTGAGAGCATTGCATTTATTTATTATTGTGGCTTGTTCTTTAATTGCTAGTCTATCTTTCATAATGAAAAAGTAGCCGGTCACAACATGAACTTAAATGCTAAATACTTGAGAGAGCAATATGTCTTGTTATATATGACTAAGTGCAGAGAGGACATTGAGGGGCAACACTGATTTCTTTATAAGCAAAGCTCCTGGACTTACTCAAGGACGAGCAAGGTTTAAGCATGGGGGGAATGTTGGCGCTCCTTAAGTACCCATTTTATCCCTTGTTTATCCTTGATAATGGCATGAATTTAATATCAAAATCACTAACCGTCCTAACCCCGGCCTAATTAATGGTTATTTTCACATTTGCACATATATTTTGGAGGAACTTCGTTTTTGCAGGTTTTTGGCCTATTTTGGAGCATGAAATGACGAGGCCCGTGATCGAGCGCTAACACGGAGAAAGACGAAGGCCAAAGCCCAAAGAAGGACCAAAGCCCATGTTGATTCGAAGTCCATTCATGCACATCCATCCTCCAAGAGAGCCCAAAGGACCAAGCCCACGAAGATGAGATCAAGATACTTCAGGATTAAGCAAAGCAAATGAAGATTTAAGGAAGGATTCCCTATCCTATCCTTTCCTCGAAGATATCTCCAAGATAACGACGTCCAAAGGGGTGCAATCGTGAAGGACATAAACTCTAGAAGATACGAGGAGTCTACACGCGAAAGATGAGACCGAGGCGGGCCCGAAAGAGGGTAGGCCGGCCAGCCTAGGCCCATGAGCCAGCTGGCCTAGCCCGTTTCCGAGGTGGTTCGGCCTCCCCTTCAACCGGTGGCTTCCTCGGCTCATAAATAGCTCGCACCTTATTCAACTCACGGCATCCATCCTCCCAGAACTTGATGAAAACCTAGGGCCAAGACCAGAGGGAGACGACAGCAGCCGCAAGTCTTTGAAGTTGTCTAGGAGATGGCTTAGGCCGCCCCTGGCCGCCATGGCCTCCCTGCGTGGTTGTGCCACGGCGGAGTTTAGGAGCTAGTTGGATTCATCGATGGTGTGCACACGGCGGTGATGATCCAAACACATCTATTATGTGAGTAATGATAATCATGTCTTCTGAATCTATTAGCGATCATGTCTCTCATTTTTTATTTCGTTCTTGCCTTGGGTGCGCTTATTCCTAGATCTATTCTCGAGATAGATTGCATGGGGTGTTCTTGTAGCTATGGTGGCTAGGAGTTCATACCGGATCTACCCAAGGGGGTTCGACACGTCTAGCATGCTTCGGGGTGCTTTTGTCCAAAGGGAGCATCGTGACAGGGCGTGGCCTGAGTAGGGGGGTTCCCGAGGGGTTGGATTGGAGGTTTTGATTTAAAGATGCCATTGATTGAGATGCATGATTTATTTGCTCGTTAGCTTGAACTACAACTAGATGACAATAGGCCTAGTCATGTCTTTGGTTTTGCTATGGTTACGCCTATGTTCATGGATGAGATCAACCTTTACACAACACTCATATCTATTAAAGGTTACTCTATATGTGCAATTCATGCTTCATGTTAGGATAGATCTGTTAGATTAGATGAAAAACCTTAGGTAGTTCTTTGTCGATCCACGGATTGATAAACCTTGGGGGAGTACTCTAAGGGAAAAGCTACCACAATCCGTGCGCTTGCGGTACATAAATTGGGGCACTAAGGAGCGTCAACACTGAGTCATCTCGGCATTGTGTGCTATGGTGTCCTGCATCTGCTGCTGGTGTGTGCTAAGTGTGGTGATCTGGCATGAGAGGTTGGAGATGCTCCGCATGATCGGGTCCTCATAGTTGAAGCGTGCTGATGCCGAAGGACCTATCTGTGGACCATAAGATGAATGCATACCTGGGGGGTACTAGGGTCCCTGATCACCGGCATACCCACTGCTGCCGGCCTGGAACGAGCTAGGGCCGCCATAGGCATAGTATCCATAAGCTTGCTTGAAGCTCATGTTCTGAGTAGACAGTCCGGGCTGCGCAGTAGTGGGGACTGGGGGTGCTTGACGTGATGGCCCTACTCCGGCTTGTTGGTCCAGCCGGGTTTTGCTTCTCGTCTGTGGACCTGCAACACTTCGTCGCGCGGGCTCTTTCTTCTCCATCTGCAAGGTTAGACTTTTCACCGCGTAGAGAGAGTCTCGGGCATGGAAGCTCGATCTCCCTATCATACCTGGGGTAACACATAAAGATAGAGTTCCCGGGCCCTTCGCGCATCATGTGTCCCTGCACGAAGTGCTCAAGGCCAACCACGTACCTGAATGCCTCGGTCTCTGGCATGAAAGTGACCTCGGCATTATCCATCACACCGATGCACCTCGCAATGCAAGTGACCAGAGAGGTCATATCGATGGGGCTTTTGCCTGAGATCATCTTCTGCCAGTGAGCGAGCATGGTTCTGATTTGAGAGCAGCAGATTTGCTTTGCCATGGCGTACAAGTACTATAGCTCGGGCAAGCTGCAGAGGCGAAGGTCTGCACGAGGGTGCACGACCATGTCGAGCCACTTGGCTTGGAATCTCAGGGTAGGATTATGGATGGAGACTATGCTGTTTTTGCTACTCACAGGTTCATTTGATATCGCACTCCACCATGCGTTTCGGTCATAACGATGTTTCTTAGCAAGCTTGTTGGGGTCAAGGATGCATCTTTTATGAAAGCCCAACGCGATGCTAAAGTATTTTAGTTTCATTTCAAATTGTTCATTAAAGAGACAGAAGTAAACTTTAGTTTCAGCACCGGTTTCTTCAACGGCAAGAGAAATCAGAAACTCCATGGTTAAGAGTTGTGAACCTGGCTCAACGATGTCGGTGAAGTTCTCCCATCCGACGACAGTGAGGGAGTTGTTCATGTCCTACTTGAGTCCTGTCTTCATGAGGAAGCAAGATTCGAACCTCTTGGCATGGCCAAAATTCTGCTTCTTCAATAGCTCCAGGGCCTCCCGTTCATAATCGTTCTTGACGGCGATCTGCTCGACCATCGTCAGAACCTTGATGTGAAGACGGGGCTTCGGGACTGCTGGAGGTTCCTCTTCCTCCCAGGACACATTTGTATGGCGACCGGAGTAGACCGACATAGTAAACCGCAAGGAAGATGAACTCCGTGGACTCCTTGAGCTCTTCGAGAACGTCCTCTTGATCTTTTCTTTGGCCTTCTCGAACATGGTTCCTGCAAAATGTTAGCACACAATACCCGAAGGATATGACAATTAAGAGGAAGGTTAGTCGTTCTTGCGGGGCATTAAACCACCACAACGTTTGTCGCTCAGTGTTCCATGACTTTATTTGAGGTAAATATTTTTGGTGTTTTTCAAATTTATGAACTTCACTAAACACTACTGAATTTATTTGTTTTTGGTTGAGCTAGCACTTGAATTCTTTACTTGATTAACTCAAAAGAGCTTAATTAAGCAAAGAAACTCAAGGAAGGGAGAGGAGATGGACGAGCTCGGGCTGAGGCACGTGAACCTGAGCTTCTGGTGCGCTGAGGAGCGTCGCCATCATCGAGTTTTATAGAGCAGCGCAGGGGCCAGGCTGGCCGGCCTAGGGTAGGCCGGTTGGCTCCCCCTCGGTGCAAAACGAGCCACGCCGATGCTCTACTTCATAGACTTGCAGATGGTAATGCTCCTTTCGGTGGTGACGGGACGCGAGCGGAGGAGGATAGCCGGGCGGCCTCCATGGGGCCGGTCGCCCTGAACCTGCACGTTCAGTGTGCTGCGCTTTGTCCCTTGCTCCATGTGCAAGCAATGCTCCCCTATCCCTGCAGCTCCTGGCCAGATGAAACAAACTGGGGCCGGCTGGCCTAGGTGGGACCGGCCGGCCTGACATGTGGCCAAATTTTTTCAAAATTGTTTGTGAAGTTCTTTTGAATGCAGATTTTCAGAAATCAAACATGTTTTGGTTCGAAAATAAATATTCTTATGAAGAGATAGAGTAAAATTTATGCAAGGAAAATTAAACTATCCTATATGCAATGTGATGATGGATACATACCATGAACCTCATGGTGCGAGCTCGGGTTTTGAGTCCGGAGCTGGACTCTCCTTCTCTTTGGTTCGTTTGTCGTCGCTGGGTGGAGTTCCTAGCGATGGCCCTTTCTTCCGCCACACCTTCTTGGGTGTGGGTTTTGATTCGACCTCTTTCTTTTCCGATTCCAGAAATTTCTTACGTTGGATCCTTCGTCTCGCATTTCTGTAGTTGTGAAGCTTAATTTGCTTCGCCTCCTCTTGAATCCGTAGACTTTCTACGTACTCAATGAGGGCTTCGATAGGTGGGGTGGATGGCTTCTCCGGCTCTTTCTTGGATTTCTTTTTCCGGTTGATTGCCTTAACTTGAGAACATTGTTCGACCTTCGGCTTGAAGGCGAACGTCTCCTTCTGACCATTGATGTTGAGCTGAATTTCTCCGGCTCCCACATCAATACTTGCATTTGTGGAACTCAAGAATGGCCTCCCAAGAATGAGAGGTGTCTTGGTGTCAACTTCCATGTCGAGGACGATGAAGTCTACGGGAATATGGAAATTTCGGATTTTCACCGGAATATTCTCTGCTACTCCCGCGGGGTAGCAAACCGATTGGTCCGCTAGCTGCAACCACATAGCAGTAGGGGCAAGCGCATGATGATTAAGGCGGTCATAGACTACCTTGGGCATGACGCTGACGCTTGCTCCCAAGTCGCATAGAGCGTTTGAGAAATGCTGAGTCCCGATTGAGCATGTGATGGTTGGGCAGCCTGGGTCCTTCTTCTTCACCAGGAGAGGATTGAGTACAGTGGCGCTACACTCTTCTGTTAACTGTACGACCTCGGTGGTGGGCGGCGCTCTCTTGTTTCCAAGAATATCCTTGATATACTTGGCATACGTAGGCACCTACATAGCGTCAAGAAGCAGTATATTGACATATAGCTTCTTTATTACCTCGACGAACTTGCCGAATTGTTCGTCGGCCATCGGCTTCCTTATCCGCTCCGGAAGCGGTAAGGCAGTTGTGTCGTGGTAATCCCGTGAAGTTCTAGGGGGTTCCACGGGGTCTCCCTGGGCTGCAATGGTGTTGGAGTCGACAGCCTCCTCCTACTCTTCTTCTTCAGCATCGGCATGGCCGGCGGATACGGCTTTCCGCCGGGGTCCTACATCCTGTGGAAAAGGTGGCTCTCGTGTGGACTTACCACCACGTGTAGTCACCGCATTAACGTTCTCTTTTGAGGGAACTTCCGGTTGCTCGGGCAGTTTCCCCGTGTTAGCGTTAGGAAAGGATAAGGCTAGCTGAGCTACCTGAGTTTCTATCATCTTGTTAAAGCTCAACTAATTCTTGATAACAGAACTAAAGCCCTCTAGTTGTGAGGCCAAGGATTCCAGGACCTTGTCATTAGCGAGAAACTTCTTGCTAATGTTGTCATTTATTTGCTTCTGGCCATAAACTAGGTCTTTTAATGAAGGCTAAAAATTACTAAAGTTCATACCTTGCTGATTTCCGAAGGGGAGGTTGGGCTTTGAGTTCCAACCTTGCTGAGGACGGAATCTCGAGTTGGGATTGTTGTTGTTGGTGCCAACGAAGTTCATGTCCTCTTGAGTTAGGGGCACGACATGCCCGAGTGCCCAGTCTCACCACATGTTTCACATGTCATTCGAGACTCCAAAACCTGGTTCACCTCCTTGTGCGGAGATTCCAGTTTCTTCATGAGAAGGTCCATCTTAGCAGCCAGCATATCGACACTGTCGATCTGATGCATGCCTCTTGGACGGGCTGGCTGCTTGTCACCTCTCCAACTCTGATTGGAGGCTATCATGTCGATCAATGTCTTCACGCCCGCAACATCGAGAGAGAGAAAGGAGCCACCCGCTGCTGCATCTACATGGTCCTTGGCTTGCTGATCCAGGTCGTGGAAGAAGTTCTGAATGATCAGCCATTCCTCCATGCCGTGGTACGGGCATGCTTGAATGTATTCCTGTAGACGCTCCCAAGCCTCTAGGATGGTCTCGTCCGGTAATTGCTGGATACCGAAGATTCTATTCCGGAAGGCATTGGTCTTGTCCACCGGGAAGTACTTTGCCAGAAATGCATTTGAACAAGCTTCCCATGTATTGAAAGCCTCTTTGTTGGAGTAAAACCACGTCTTGGCCTTCCCGAGCAGTGAGAACGGGAATAGCCAAAGGCGGATGACATCCATCATAGTACCCTTGGGTTTGATGGTGTTACTCACCTCCAGGAAATTCTGGAGATGGGCATTGGCATCCTCGGATGCCTTTCCATAGAACGGACTTGCTTGAACCATGTTCACCAGTCCATTTTTCAGCTCAAAGCCATCATTGCCGGCTTGGTCTTGGTTCAATCCAGTAGGAATGTGGCTGCTGGATGGGGCCGAGAACTGACGGA
Organism: Panicum virgatum; assembly: GCF_016808335.1. Taxonomy (NCBI): domain Eukaryota; kingdom Viridiplantae; phylum Streptophyta; class Magnoliopsida; order Poales; family Poaceae; genus Panicum; species Panicum virgatum. Next base: position 36,183,296 of record NC_053138.1, on the reverse strand, counting down.
GAGTCTTCTGGGCCATGGGTGATGAGGCTGAAGTGGATGGCAAAATGATAGGCCAAGTGAGTCTTTTCTGAGGTGGGACGACGCGGCGTCTCACATTTCTCCTGATTCTTTTTGGATTCGGATTGAAGTTACTTGGTAGGTCGAAACCGGTCATGCACTGTTCTACAACAATCAAAAAGATAGAGAGACCAATGGTAAGCCCGCTAAGATTAGCGGTGACAAACTAGTAACGTTTATCAAACTATTTACGATATCTTTAGCCAATTGCTTCTCTGGCAACGGCGTCAGAAATGCTTGTTGGCGTTTCTTATGCCCCAAAAGAATATTAATTTCGCAAGCAGATAGAATCACCGCTATAGCACTTCACCATGGAGTATTCCATGGTATCGTATTTTTCCTCAGGGAAGCACTATGGTAAAGAGTATCGTAAATTGAATGATAACCGTACTAGCTTAATCGACCGACTAACTAGACAGGGGTAAGCCAGATATAGAGATAAGATAAATGGCCAGTCTATGACCGAGTGACACACGGAGGCTCAATTCCTTAGAGAGGTAGCGGCTGGGAGGACAACGAGCGAGATAAGATACCTGATACACTTCTAAACTATTGAGCTAGCCTCTCTAGATCAGACTAACTATCTAACTAATCATCGGGAAGGTAGAGCTTACTTCGGCGGCCTCAGGAAAGGACTCAGAATGGGATGAGAAGGGAGTCCAACGACAGTCGGCACTACTGCTATGAAAGCACCCGAATGTGGTGGACTACGAGGGACGGATAGGGCTGTCACCACCTGCCGCCTACTACAATGGTACCATGGGGTGGAACACACTTCCTAGCAAACACTAAGCTCAGACACCACGTCTGCACTCGGTGCTAGGATTTCTCTCGAGGCCTTCAAGAGAAATCCCCCTCAACCTAGAGCACCAACTTGAGATACACTAGTCCGTGCGAGAAAACCCGTAAGATAAGTTACCGACTATCAGAGAGATAACTTAGTCTAAACTAAAGGATACAACTTCCATGCTCGAGCTGAACACTCAGACTCGAGAGGATAAAAGAAAGCGGAAAGTAAAGCTAACTCAGAAAAGTAGAGAAGATAACTTATATTGATAAATTCGAAAGAAAGATACAAGAGCTATACCAGACTTCCGAGGACTCTGGAATCCCGAGCAAGCTCGACTAGACTCTAACTCCCAAACTACTAATCCTACTCTAGAAAGTTAAGAGAGAAATGAGCTCCAAGGCGTGTGTTACAAGTGATGGATGGGGGTTCTATTTATAGCCTTCCAAGGTCCGTTCTGAGCAGGTGAAGCACGTGACGTCAGTTGTAAGCAGTTGAAGTCGGTGTGCTTGTCTTCCACGGGAAGCCAGAGCCTGAGTGGCTGCCAAGTGGGGCCGGCCGGCCTCCCCTAGGCCGGCCGGACTGGGGATGTGGCCACGTGGCCACCGACCTTTGGATAGTGGCTCTGATTTTCTTCTAAAGGTGGTTGATAGTTGCTTGAGGTGTACGCGGGCACGTGCAAGGCTGGCCAGCCTAGGGGAGGCCGGCTGGCCTCCCTCTGGCTCCTCTCGGCCCTCCGTTGCACCGACGTTTCACTTGTATGCTTGTGATCTTCCAGGGAGGTGGATTGTTGACTTGGATGTGGCTTTGCGCTGAATTGTGGGCCCTTTGATCCTTGTGCAATCCTTTCGGTCCATACAATCAAACCGACATCCAATCCTCGGCTCAGATGCACTTGGACTTGTTACATTGCTCCTGGATCGAAGACGTGGCAGTGTACATGGAAATGCTAGGCCGACCGGTCTACGAGAGGCCGGTCGGCCTGGGATCTTGCCCAATTTTGTCCACTTTTGTCATGTATCCTCCTGAAATTAGAACTCATCCAAAACTTGTGAAACTTATTAGAATTAAATAAAATATGAATAGAACATAGTGTAAAGCTCGATTTATTCCCGAGAAGTTGACAGTCAGAACGTGAAATAATGGCCGTCAACAGGTACAAAATTCGCCAATTCATCTATTGTTCGGCCAGGAGCAGCCGAACTTAGAATTGGAGCGAGTGCGGGAGTGGACGCCGAGGCCAGCACTATGGCACTAGTCTAACCGGTCTGATTGACCGGTCTGACCATTCCTGCCGCTAATGCACCAGTCTGATCGGTCGGTGGGACCGGTCTGACCGGTTCGGCCCCAAATGGCCGAACTGTGCTTGGCGGTGGTGTCCACCCAGCGAAATAATTTGGTGGCATCCGATATTCCACTCCAATCATAGATGAAGGTGCTTTCAAATTGGGAGTAAGATCTTTGGTAGAATAAGACATGTCTATAGATTTACCCTTATCAAATTGTCCCACGCATTTACTAAGCTCAAATAAAATATCTTGCTTAACCTTTTGTGAACACTCGAACGCCGCCAAGAATTGATTAAATGAATCTTGAGGAATAACACTTACATTGGCGGATGAAGAAGCAGACTCAAGTGGAGGTATGGTGAATTCAACTTTGTTAATCACCTCGTTCCGAGTCTTCCCGTAGCAGGAAAGCAAGTTCTTCTTGGCTTCCTCCTACAACACCTTGAGCTTCTCCTCGAACACCAGACGGTCAGCTTCTGGGATGTCATCACATTTGATATTGATGACATTAACCTGATCTACTTTATCGGCCATAGCAGCTGATGAAGTTTTGTTCTTGTTCTTCCCTAGCGGAGTCGCCAAAAAGTATGTTGATGCTTTCTTGGTCAATACACGGATGCGCTAGCACGCACGGATCGCAATGATCTTCACCAGCAGGCTCCAGACGGCGATCGGTCAGACCGGTCACGGCAACCGGTCAGACCGGTTGAACGCAGAAAGCCCACAAAAACCTAGAACCTCAAACTCTGGAGGGACCCCGTCGGAGCTCAAAGAACTAGGGTTGACTTAGGTCGGCAGGCCACCCAAGACGCCCTTGAATTTCATAGAGACGAGCAAAGAACAACAAAAAGGGTTCGAAAAGTTAGGGTTTGAGAAAAGAGTAAAAGAGATTGTATTGATTTGATTGTGGTTAGAAAACCCTCAATCGGCCGTAGCCTTTATATTTATAGGCCGGGGAGGACGTACCCCTTACAAATCGGGTTGCAATAGGACTCTAAATCACAAACCCTAACCCTACTCGGACTACACAGGCCCAGACCGGTCTGACCGGTCGGCCATGGTATTTGCCAATTTTGGCCTCCAACACTTGATTTTGATTGATGCCCAATGAAGTTATGTTCTCACTTCATATCAAATGAACTTCTATTGGAAGCTTAGATTGGGTAGCTTTGCCATCAAAACCGCCTTTGAAATGCGAAGCTCTAATACCTAAGGAGGGGGATGAGTTGAAGGAAATTCATTACCCTCATGATCCTCACTCCAAAACATTCCTATATCCCACAAAGTGCACAACCTCTTTCAACATAGGGCCATGAACATTCTTGAGTTATTCTATATGGGGATCAAGCCACTCTCTCCATGAGCATGAAGTTTTGTTCCGATTCACCACAAAGGCCATGCTCATCCCTGATATCTCCAAGATCTACCGTCTGTTGTGCAAAGGCACTATGAGCCATATGATCATCTTTGGGAGTCCTTTTTTCGATGCCCTTTAGATGGTTGTACTTTGGTTCTACTTTATAATAATATCCAAGCAGCACTTGTGGTTGCATTTGTGCACTAACTTTGTAGTCGAGACATTTTTTTATCTACTTTGAATGGCAAGCAAGGTGGAAGTATATGTGGTTGTGCAAGAGATTACCATAGAATGCCCATGATCATAATCTTCTTTTGATTTAAATAGACCACATTTTAAAGAAAAGATGCTGCCTTTTTCACTTCAATCAAATTTGACTTGCCAGTCATCCAACCCGGTAGAGTCCTTGTGGCACTTGTCTTTTAGAAGAAGCATCTAGGTACAAAATAAGTGTGGGGGAGAGCCATGACCTCTCTAGATCTTAAATGGTGCAAAGGCACCCACAAACAGAGCAGACACTGTTTTGACCTACCCAAAGGGTGGCCCACGGGGGTATGTCCAAACCCATGTTTTGACCTACCCAAAGGGTGGCCCACTCAGGCCCATCTCTATCCATGTGCCAGTTTATGTCTCTAAACTTCCTATCCTCCCTAATTCATGAGTTTGGAATGAATTTTAAATCTGATCCTTCAATTCAACCTCAACTAAAATGAATCAGCATGCTCCGCCTGCTCTACATACTTTCTATAGTTTGCTTGCATAAGTTCTATTCATGTTTATCATCTCGATGGCTGTGAACAATTATCTTTAGGACAACATGCTCATCTAAGTAGTTGATGTGTGTGATATGGTTCGTTGATCCGATCTTCACTCTTAATGCTTAAGTGCTTGGGACAATTTATTTGAAAAATTTAAAATGCCTTTTCAAGCTGCTCTTTGATTTGCCAGTCCTACCAAAGCCATATGATGAGTTACCTTGAACACCTTATGCATATGCTTCTTGTCTTTGCATTGAGCATTGTCAAATTGTTGTGATCCTTGGAAGAATTCTTTTTATGCTTTCATGATCAAGATTCATTTACATCCCCCTTGCTATGCTTCTATGAGAAGTTAGGATTGTACCATCCATTTACATCCCACAAAATGAAGGCTCCACGATATGAACTGATCTCTCTCTCCATCTATTATTGCAAAAGAAACATAGGCTATTGAAAAAAAATTAGACACATGAAGATCCAACCATTCAAAAAAAAAGTTGGACATGTGAAAGTTCAAGATGAAATAAAAGAAAAGAAAAATAAAGAAAGATAGCCATGTTCTCAAAAGAATTTACAAATGGGGTGGAATCATACAAAAGGAGTTTTCATCCACCATTAGCATCCACTATATTCATACACATGCACATCTTGATCTGATTGTATGCACATAGGCATTAGTTTTTCTTCTTCGATCCGGTTTTTAACTTTGCAATATATGCGATGCAAGTATGCCTTATCCTTCATACCTTGAGCTCAACACATGGCCAACATAAGTAGGATGAAGAGGGAGGCAAATCAAATGACTTCGTGAGGACAATACACATTGAGCGATATGAGAGAATCAAATGAGGAGCTAAGCAAGGTTTGTTTGCAAAAACTCATTTAAAAATTCCAAGCTACATGACATAATGAGCTAAGGTGACTTGATTCGAAACTATTCAATTCATCAACTATCCAAGATGGCATGATAGACACTTTAATGTTCACAAGTGCAAGATAAAGTTTGGAAGTTATGTTTCACCTTAGTACTTTCTCCTTCACTCGAGGACAATCAAATAGATATAATGTCTTAGAACAAATATATGGATATGAAGAGTGTTTATTGGCGAAGATATAATTGAGTAGTGTGCATCAGCAAATATCAACATTTAAGAGTGTCCAACAGCAAAATTACCTGTTTCTACCTAAAAGCGGCGGATAGTATTCAACTTCTGAGGCTTCCTAATTTACTGTCGCCCGTTAGCAGGGCTCCTTCCGATCGAATTCCGAAAAGCTGTCTGCCCAGGCCAGTCAACACCCTCACGTGCACTCACTGCTCTTTCCATTCTCGTTTGTTATCCAAATTTATTCAAATACAAATATTTGCAGATAAATATATAAAAAATTATATGAAGTTTTAGACAAAAAACTTTCCAAAACAGTCTGAAACCAAATATTCCAAAATGGTCACTTTTTTGTCATTTTTTGATAAAATTTTTGGAGCAATTTAACTAGAAAACTTATGATGAGAAAAATTTTGAAAGAAAAAAATTTGAAAAAAAAATTAGAAAAAACTTTTGCATCCAAAACAAAAAAGTTCGGGTAGAAAAGTTTTGTTTCGTCAAAAATAAAAAACTACAAATTTTTTTTTGTAAAACCATTTGCATCGAAAAATTAAAAAATAAAAAGAAGAAAAATGTCGCCCCGCTCCGTCACCACCACCTCACCACGTGCCACCAGCTGCGCCGCTCCGCTACAACGACCTCGCCACGCATCGCCCAGCCGCTGCCACCTTGTCAGGTGCCACCGCAGTGTCACGCGCGGAGCTCGCCCTCGGGAACCCTACCGCAACAAGCCGCCTCCGGCTGACCCGCTGCTGCCCCACCTCCGCTAGAGCTCAGGTCTGCTTCACCTCGCCGTGCCGCCCCATCCAGCGGTGCCACCATCTCCAAAGGAAGGAAGGGGAAGAGGGAAAAAAAGGGGAAGGGGATGAGGAGCTTAATCACTCTTGGAGTCCTCGAGATGGCCCGTACACTACTTGAAAAAGGGTCATTCATCCCTAGCGTCAGTATCGGTTGCATTTTTAGCCGGTACTAACGTATGATTTTAATACCGGTCATATAAAATAGTGCCTCAGAAGCATTTAGTTCCAGCTAAGAGTACGAAACACAGATCCTCCGACAACGTCTAGATTTTTTGAAGGCAATTTAGTACCGGTTGGTGGCTCCAACCGGTACTAAATTGCATAGATTGAATTTAGTACCGGCTGGTGGTTCCAGCCGGTACATAAATTCTCAAATTAGTACCGGTTGGAGAGGCACCCCGGTACTACTATCATCCACGCCGACACTCCACACACTTAATCTCCTCTCCCACCAGCCTTATCCATCACTTCCATTATCTCCCCACCACACCGGCCGGCTCCTTCCTCCCACCCTCCTCTCTCACTACCGAAGGGGGCAGTGCGATGGGGCCTTTCCCAGCGGCTGCCGGCGCGCAGGGGGCGCAGAGGCCTTCCCCATCCGCCGTCGGTGCGTGGGTGGCCCGGAGGCCGCTGGTCATAAAGGATGCGGCACCGCCGGCAACCGCCGGTGTGCGGGCGGCGCGGAGTGTGCCGACCACAAAGGGAGCAGGCCGCCAGTGTGCGGGGGCCATCCTAGGCCCCCAGGGAATATGAGGCGCGGAAGGCTTCTCCGGCAGCCACCAGAGTGCGGGTAGCGCGGAGGCCGCTGTCGGGGCTCGGCACCACCGGCCACCGCCTGCGCGCGGGTGGCGCGGATGCCACCGGTGCCCAAGGGAGCCGGGCTGCCGATGCGCAGGGGCCTTCCCCGGCCTCCAGGAAGCGGGGGGGCGCAAGGCCGCGCGGAGGCCACCAGCGCCCAAGGGAGTCGGGCCGTCGACGCGCACGGGCCTTCCCCGAGCTCCAGGGAGCAGGGGCGGCGCGAGGGGGCCTTCCCGGCGGCCGCTGGTGCGCGCGGTGAACGGAGGCGGAGCTTGGCCGCCACCGGCTGTTGGCGCCTACCGGCGTCACCACCGGGAAAGCAGCGATGACGCCCGCAGACGTCAATTGGGGTGGCAGTATTTCATGGACCACGAATAAATCCGCAAGCGCACGGAATACTACTGTAGTATTTTACTCGAGAGTATACCGGGGTGTCATTTATATTTCCGCAGGGAAAGCGGTGAATGAAGAGATATAGACTAGTTGATGAACTTTATCTAGATTGGATAATCTCATGCATAAACAGTGGTAAGATATATAACATGATAGGAGGTAGTATGACACACACACACAAACTACCCTCTAGATAAATAAATAAATAAAAGAAAAGAAAAGATGCTTTAGGCCGGGAGCAAGGCAAAAATTAGAGCTCGAGTCAATTGTGCTAGGCTAGATATATCTATGCCATCTTATGGTTAGATTGTCAGAGATTAAACTACACAACAGGGAGACTGCTATCGAAGCAATGGGAGGAGCCCGTACACCTTGGCGGCTTTATGCACCACCTACCCCCATACCGTATGTGGAGGATTACTAGGGCTCGAACAGGGCTGTCACCACCTGCTGGCTACCTCAACAAACTGTGGGTATAGTTGACACCCATCAACTCTTAGCTAATCTAGACACCCATGTTTACACTAGTAAGCGATACTCTAGTGTCCCACATGGAGCCCCCACCCTCCGGATGGACAGACATCACACTAGAGCAAACATACGAATGCTGGAGCAGTTGATAGAGTTCTAAGGCCGATATGTTAACCATCGCAAGCACAGGACAATCATGCAATGCAAGCATTGAACAATAACACAACCAGATCAAGAAGCATATATCCGATAACTCAAAACATCAAGCAGATATCGGTAACCATAGTCTAATTCTATTACAAACAACCGAATATTACAAGAGAGATCTAGAGATGAACTCATACCAGAACTCTCGAGCAACTCCGGCGACTCGATGACTCTTAGACTTCTCCTAAACTCCACTAAGCCTAAAGACTATGCAAGAGGTGAGTGTTGTGTGTGTGTGTGTGTGTGTGTGTGCGCGTGCGTGCTATTCTCTAACCCCCCGCTTGTATTTATAGCAGGGAGCCACGGGGTGAGACCCTTGCAATAGACCTAAGGGACATATGAGGAGGCGACACGTGGCTTGGTTGAGGCGGTGGGGCCCATGGGCCAGTTGGGCCGACTAGGCTGGTCGGCTGGCCTGCCCGAGGCTCCAACCGCCTCCAACTTCCTCTGGTGGGTTGTCCTGGGCTGCCTTGTCTGGTCCACGTTGGTCTTGGTCTATCTTGGCTTGTCTGAGCAGGGTCCTTCAGCCACTTTTGATCCATCTGAGCCTGAATCGGTGCTTTGATAATTTCTGTGATTTTATATCGGGCCAAAGTGTGCTTGCAACCTACATATTAGCTCAAAAACACAACTTGCATTTTCTAGAAGGTGAAGTGTGGTTTAAGGACTTTATTGGATAAAAATGCGTGTAAAAAATGCAAACTCTCATGATTTTCTGATCAAGTTGATGCCTGGAAATGGCCATTAGTGAGCGTCAACAAGATCCTCCAAGTTGTCATTTGCTCGTCCCGAGCAAAGTAGGACAAATCAGGTTGTTGATCAGAAAATCACTTTGACTCATACCTTACCTGTCATGTCATAGTCTGAAGCAAAGATGTTAATCTATAAGCTTAAATAAGTTGGCTATCATACCTTTGCATAATTACCTTACTCCTTCATGGGGCTTCTTAGCTGTCTCCTTGTCTTGGGCTGTTGAGCGTTGGAATGATGCATAGAGTAGTACTTACTTGCTCATAAATCTGCAATCCATCTGGAGATACTTTTTGAAAGATTTTTTTTGAAAACTTGGCAGAGTTCCCAAGATGACTCTCTCGAGGCACTCAACTTTTATTATCCTCACCAGGGCAGTATCTGCCTTCAGTCTTTCCTAATGCTAAAAGCCTTTATGGAGCTCAAGATAGGATAAGAACAGGGCATACTTGCATTCCATATATTGTAAAGTCAAAGAGAGGATCCATGGAGAAACAAGTCATGCAATCTCGATCAAAAGGTGCAAGTGTATGAGTGGATGGATGGATGTGGCTTACTCCTTAAGGCATTGATTTTCTATCTCGAATCATTCCTGTCTCTTTCTCTCTCTCTCTTTTTTTGAGACATGGCTACCCCTTTTTTTCTCCTCTCTCTCTCTCTCTCTCTTTTGGGTCATACTTCTTTGGCATGCCATCTTTTCTCTTTTTGGGGCAACCATAATCTGACTTTATTTTATTTCAGGAATGTTCTACGAGAGAGATTACCAAGTCATGGAGCATTTATTCATGGGGAATGGATGGATGATGGTGCTAATTCCCAATGCAGGAATATAGCAAATGGATGGGTCATGTACGTGCTTATGATAGATAAAGCATGAAAAGCATCTCACTAGGGTGACACAATTTGATAAAACTCAACAGAATATCAAGCAGCATATGTGTAAAAAAATTTTCATAGAACATGACATATGGCTCTGGTAGGACTTTGCTTATCACTAGGGAACTTGCCTTTTTAGATTTTTGAAAACAACTCCAGATTTCAAGCATCACTAGAACAAACTTGCACAACTTTATTTACCATATCTATACTCACAATAACTTAGACTTGGATCAAGCATATGCAACCCACAGAACTTTCAGGTTCCTTGGCAAGGTATTTTCATAACCAACAGATTCAAACTCAAGAGAACTCTTATTTCAGAACTAAGCACAACAGACATGGTAGAGCAAAGCAAAACACATCCTTTCAACTTTCATAAGAAGTTGAAATATTCTTACTGCACATGATAAAAAGGGAAATAAAGCAGTAAATATTTATTTTATTTTGGAAATTTTTATCAAATTTTATTCAAAAAGCAAATAAAGGATACAGTTGACTTAAGGGAGGGAACCTCCCCTAAGCTAGCTCTTGGTTTAGGGTCCGAAAAGCAGGACCTTTCTCCATACCTGATCAGGTTGTGGTCGTTTCGTCCGTACTTGGAGAAGTAGTAGCAGTCGATGACATCTTGTTCTTCTTACGCCATATTTTCTTGTTCTTCTTTGGTGGCGTAGACGGCGCATGAATAGGATCCTCGGATGTAGGATAGATGATCTCCAGATCTTCTCATACTGCATTAGTGATGAAATTGGGGATCTTCTAGTCGTCTTCCACTAGCTCGGTTGGGGGAGTATGAATCTCCCAATCTTCCCAAGCTGGCTTGGAAGGGGAGTGATAGTCTTGATCAACCCAACCGGGTTCTGCCCATAACCACTGTTTCTTACTATCCTCATGAATCAGGAATACTTCCCTCTTGTTTTGAAATTTGAACTTCATGGTCTTTCCCATGATGCGGAGGCTGATTCTTCCTATCCCTACATCAATTCTAGCGTTTGTATCCTTGAGAAATGGGCGCCCAAGTATGAGTGAGATCCCAAGATCTCCTTCCATATCGAGGACTACGAAGTCCACTAATATGTAGGTATTCTTGACTTTTACCATGAGATTTTCCATGACTCCTTCGGGATATCTCATAGTGGAATCCGCCAGTTGAACACACATAGTAGTAGGAGAAATTGATGGATAGCCTAACTTTTCAAACGTTGCCTTGGGAATAATGTTAACGCTGGCTCCAATGTCACACAGTGCGTGATCAAATTCACAATCGAAGATTGAGCAATTTATCACTGGGGTTCCAGGATCTTCTCGTACTGTAGCTGCTAACTGGCCCCCACGCATCTCTCCTTGGGTGTGTGAGCTTCTCTGCATAGCTGAGGGGTGTCCTGCTAAGTGGCTCTTTCCACATAGCATTTATGACATTGACGCTCTCTAGAGTTGATTCAGGTTGCCCCGGAATCTTTCCTAGTTCAGCAGCAGGTGTGCTAGAAGCTAGCTGAGCCAATTGAGTTTCAATCATCTTGTTGAAACTCAGCTGGTTCTTGATGGCAGTGAAGAATCCATCTATTTTAGCATGTATGGTCTCCATAGATTTATCTATAGCGGCCAACTTCTTCTGAAGGGACTCATTGATCTTCGCTTGGCCGTAGACAAGATCTCTCAAGGTACGTTGGTTAGGATTGAAAGAATTTGAATTGCCATTACCTCCTTGGTAATATGGGTGTGGTTGATTCCACCCCTGACCTTCTTGTGGACGAAAACCATTGGTGTTGCCATTGAGATATAACGCTTTTTCTTGGGTTTCTGAGCAGTTGTCGCCTGAATGTCCAACATTCCCACAGACCTCACACGTCATGCGAGTTTCCAAGGCTTAAAGTGTTTGTAATTGAGCCTTATCATGAGAATAATCCTCAAATTTCTTGAGGAGGAGATCAATCTTCATAGCGAGCATGTCGGCCTCCTTGACGGAGTGCATGCCTCGCTGGCACGGTTGGAGGTGATCATCGCTCCAACCTTAGTTGGACAGCATCTTCTCGATTAATGATGTAGCTCTTTCAATGGTCAGCGAGAAGAAAGCTCCACCCGCAGTGGCATCCACGTGATCACGGGATGACTGTGTCAACCCGTTGTAGAAGTTCTAAAGAATGAGCCAATTGTCCATTCCATGGTGCGGACACGCTAGAATGTACTCCTGAAGTTTCTCCCAAGCTTCAGGAATTGACTCATTTGATGCCTGCTGAAAGTTTGAAATCCGTCCATGAAGTGCATTGGTTTTGCCCGTCGGGAAGAACTTCGAGAGGAACGCCTTGGCACATTTGTTCCAAGTGTCCACAGCAGCCTTGTTAGCATAAAATCATTGCTTCGCTCTCCCCAACAAAGAGAACAGAAACAGACGGAGCCGGATTGCATCTTGCGATACACCCTTGATAACAAAAGTACTGCAGAGCTCTAGGAACTGCTGGAGATGAGCGCTGGCATCCTCATTGGCCTTGCCACAAAAAGGGCTGACCTGCACCATCGTAATGAGACCCGTCTTGATCTCGAAATTTTTCCCTTCGGTGTTAACCTCGGCCCCGGTGGGGACCTTGTTAGCAGACGGAGCAGAGTAATCACGGAGTGTCTTCTGGGCCGTAGCTTGAGAAGCTGACGACGATGCGATGACTAGTTCGGCTGCCGATAGTGGTCTCCAAGGTGATACGAGACGAGCTCGCGTCCTCCTCAAAAGTGACTCTGGATGGAATGAAAGTTTTGCGGTGAAGCGTCCCCACATAAGTAGAGACAAAATGTGATACAAATATCAGTCACAGGAGGCTGATAACATATTTATTCAACAGATGGTACAGTCACCATACAAACCTCCGAGGAGGCGGACACTCGATACAAACGATAATAAGTAATAAAATAGCTACGGTGATACACCAAAGCACGACCCAGACGGTCTCTAGCTCGGGCTCAGAGGAATGCGCTAGCAGAAACATCTTGCAGAGGACCAACACCACAGGCAAAGTTGGGCGCGGACGCAACCTCTACTCAACGTCTTCAACAATGAAATCCGGATCTTCTTCTGAAGAAAAACCACAATTATATATCGGGTGAGTACAAAAGTACTCAACAAGTCCAACCTCATCCACGGAGGGGGTATCACAGATATGCACAAGATAAATCAAGGATAAGGTTGAGGTTTATTTGCAGTAAAGCTAGATTTTACACATGCAGGGGTTTATTTTTGAAAAGAGTTTTCTTAAAGCCGTTTCTTGCTTAACCAAACAATGAGTGGGGTTGATCCTACACCAAGGATCCCAGTTTTAATGCTACCGGACTTCCCATCCGTAGTGGCTCATGGCACAACTGCCGGACACCTTCCAAAAACAACTCACACCACGAAAACATTCCTCCCAAAAGTCTAGTTGTGTGACCAAACCATAACTCGCCCAAATACCGTGGGCACGGCTATTCGAATAGGTTTTACACTCTGCAGAGGTGTGCAACTTTACCCACAAGTGGGGTACTACAGCACGATCACCTTAGTATCGGTGCAGATCCCAACAAAGCCATTACCCACCTTTGTTAGACCTGACTAGCCAACACGGACTCCACCAAGGGTCCATTGATCTAATATTGAGGTTTAACCAGGGCATAAGTCACCATGATCTTATCCCTTCTCCTTGGCCACCCGTTGCTCTCAGCTCTCATGATGGCTATCAGACTAACTAGTGGGGTTTATGCTAAGCCGTTGCCACATACAACGGTTGAGTGGTTTGCATAATAGTTGAGTTAGGCAAGATGACACATCAACTCGGTCCTTAATTATGACAGGATGGATATCTCCCAACCTTCTTGCTCTACCACAACGGTACGAGCCTGCGTCGCCTCCGACGCATGATAATCCTCCCAGGGAATGCCATTCATCCATCCCATCTTAATATTTTATTCTTTATAACCCAACTTCCCTTTTCTCAATACTCACGCATTTTTCTTTTTATAAAGCATGTTGTAACCATTTTTTAGTGTAATAAAATGAGTACCAGGTCCTAAGCGGCGCTTTAGCAAAGATTAACATCCATAAAGAATAAATCATATATAGACGTTAATCTAGGTGGTCAAGGAATGGTTATAACAAATCAAGGGGTGGCTATTCAACCATGTTTCAGTAGTAAAAACATATGCAATTTTGTAAAATAGGCCAATAGGTTGTGGTTATAAAACTGAGTCAAATATGCAATCAAAGGATGAGATTGAACTTGCCGTCTTCGAATCCTTCCAGGAGTTCCTTCTCGTGGTACGGTTCTTCAGGCTCCGGCTCGCGGTACTGCTCGGCGAACTTCTCGACAGGTTCTCCCTCGTTCACACTGGTGTCTACGGTGCACACAAACAAACACACAATAAATAAAAAAATGAAGGTTTTATCATTGAGCTCGAATCGGAGAAGGTTAAGATATGGAGATAGGAATAATATTTTTGGGAGATTTTCTAATGGCATGGCTGAAACTATATTAAATCGTGTGGTAAAGTTTCGGGAAGATTGGAGGATTTTTTGGCGCATGAAATGATAAGTTAACGGGGTGTTTAGGGTCTAAACAAGGATCCAAGGGCCTATTTGTAAATATTTTTGGAAAGGAAAGGACTTGATTATAATATTGGAAAATGTCAGGGTTACTCTTGAAAAGAGCAAGGATCTATTCGTAAATATTTTCTATTTGGTGGGGGACCTATACTTAAAAAGAATAAAGGAGGGCTTTCTTTGAAAAAGAACTAGAGAGAGAGAGGGGCCCTTAATGGAAAAGGAGGAAGGGGAGGGGGTTATGGGAAAATATGCCCTTCTTCTTCCTCCTCACGAGCAGAACAGAGAAGGGGGGGGGGCCGGCGGCCTTATGGCCGGCGTCCTGGGCCACGGCAGCGGCCGGGAGGAGGCGGAAAGGGAGGGGGCGGCACGGGGAATCGATTCCCCACCCCAATTTCGGAGGAGGGGGCCCGTGGGGAGGGGCGCGATGGCCATGGCTGTGGCGGCCAGGCGGCGGCCGTGGGCAGTGTGGGCAGGGGTGGCTAGGGGCAAGCGCTTGTGGGGAGAAGGGAGAGGGAGACGCGGGGAATCCATCCCCCTGCTCACCTTGGGCGGAGGCAGCTCGAGGAGGTGGCGCGGCTAGGGCCAACAGGAGGCGGTGGTGGCGGGTGTGGAGACAGCGCTACAGGCCGGGGAGCGGGAGTTGCGGTGGCGGCGTAGCTTGTGGAGGTGGAGGGCGCGGAGGAGGCCTATTTATAGGCGAGGAAAGGCGGTGGAGGGGAGGGGCAGCGGTGGCCGGTGGCCGGCGAGCTTCTTGGCAGCCATTAATGGAGATGGGGCCGGCTCTGCAGGCGACGCGACGGGTGGGTGGTGGCGCGTAGCGGGGGAGGCGAGCCCAGGGGAGTCGTGGTGCAGGGTGGCGGGTGGCAATGGCGGGGCGCTGTGCGTGGTTCTGCTTGCGGGTGTGCGCGAGGGCTCGGGCGTCGAGGCGGCCACAAGGGCACGGCGTAGGGGTCGGTGGCGAGCTGCTAGCGGTGGCGTTGTGCCAAATCGACGGGCGGCGCGGGCACAGGGTGACAAGACCCATCGGGCAAGGGCGCTCGTACAGCATGGGGCTCAGGGAGCAGGGGCATGCACGCACAGGGAGCAGGAAGAAGAAAGAAAGAAGTAGAAGGAGGGAGAAAAATAAAAGAGGGAAAAGAAAATGGGAAAAAGGAGAAGAAAAGAAAACGTAGAGAGGGGGGTAGAGAGAGAGACCGCGGGGCCGAACGAGCACGCGCGCTGGTCGGGCAGCACACAGCGCATTGCACGGAACGAGGGAGAACAGGGAGACGGGATGGTAATTGATACTGGTGTCGGGACGGCGGATCGCCGGGAAAGGTTTCGGGAGATTAGGGGTTTAGAAAAGATTTGAGCTCAACGATGCAAAATAAATTTTGAAAATTATTTTTAGCGCATGATTTAACTTGGTGAATTTTTGGAATGTTACAACCCTACCCCCCACTTAAAATGAATCTCGTCCTCGAGATTCGGCTGATTCCTAAAGAGATGGGGAAACTCCTTCTTCAGGGCATCTTCGCGTTCCCACGTAGCTTCTTCTACTCCGTGCCTGCTCCATTGCACTCTGCAAATCCGTACTTCTGAGTTCCTTGTTGTTTTTGTGACCGTGTCCAGAATTTTGACTGGTACTTCCTGGTATCGCAGGTCTGGCTGCAGATCTATTGCCTCTACTGGCACGTGTTCTGCTTCGGGTACCCTCAAACACTTTCTTAGTTGTGAGACATGGAACACTGGGTGTATGTCTGAAATTCCTTCTGGTAGTTGAAGTCGGTAGGCCACTTTTCCGACTTTCTTTAGTACTTGGTATGGTCCAATGTACCGAGGGGCTAACTTTCCATGTACTTGAAATCTTCGGGTCCCTCGAATAGGTGAAACCTTGAGATAGACGAAATCTCCTGGATTGAAACTTATCTCTCATCTCTTCTTGTCCGCGTAGCTCTTCTGCCTGGACTGAGCTGCTTTCAACTTTTCGTGGATTTCTGCTACTCTTTCTTCTGCTTCCTTTATGAGGGCTGGTCCAACTAATGAACACTCTCCTACTTCTGACCACATCAGAGGGATTCTACACTTTCTCCCATAGAGAGCCTCAAATGGCGACATGCCTAAGCTTGCCTGATAACTGTTGTTGTACGAGAACTCTGCATAGGGCAGACTATATTTCCAATCTTTACCATAGGTAAGGACACATGCCCTTAACATATCCTCCATAATTTGGTTTACCCTTTCAGTTTGTTCATCGGTCTACGGATGATAGGCCGAGCTGAAATCCAATTTGGTTCCCATAGCTTTGTGCAGACTTTTCCAAAACTTGGAGGTGAACTGGGTTCCTCGATCTGAAACGATTCTACTAGGCACACCATGCAGCTTTACTATATTATTCATATAAAGCCGGGCTAGCTTTTCTCCTCCATAGTGGGTCCGTACAGGTAGAAAGTGAGCGACCTTGGTGAGCCGGTCCACTATTACCCAACTGGAGTCATAACCTTTTTGGGTCTTGGGCAATCCTATCACTAAATCCATTCCTATCTCGTCCCATTTCCAAACTGGGATAGGTAGGGGTTGTAATAATCCCGCTGGCTTCTGATGCTCAGCCTTGATCCTTTGACATGTGTTGCAATGGGCCACGAACTGGGCAATGTCTGACTTCATTCCATTCCACCAATACTTTTGTTTTAAATCCAGATACATTTTGGTGGACCCTGGGTGAATGGAATATGCCGAGTTATGGGCCTCGTCCATGATCATTTGCCGGAAGTCCCCTTCTTTGGGTACACAAATTCTATCCTTATAGCACAAGGTCCCCTTATCATCTACTCGGAAATCCGGTGCTTTGTTTTCTCCAGTATGTTTGCGGATCTTCATTAAATCCTTGTCCGATCCTTGGACTTTTCTGATTCTGTCCTCTAGTGTGGGTTGAACGTTCCGCGTGTGGCTGGAGCCTCGAGGGACAATGTGCACATTCAATCATGCCATTTCTTCTTGCAGATGGGCATCTTTGGATCCATAAGATTTTCGACTTAAGGCATCGGCTACCACGTTAGCTTTCCCGGGGTGGTAATGGATTTCCAAATCATAATCCTTAACCAATTCCAACCATCTTCTTTGCCTTAAGTTTAAATCCGGCTGGGTGAAGATATACTTCAAACTCTTATGGTCGGTGTAAATTTCACACTTATTTCCAATCAAGTAATGTCTCCAAATCTTAAGGGCATGAACTATGGCTGCAAACTCTAGATCATGTGTTGGGTAATTCTGCTCATGAGGCCTGAGCTGTCGGGAGGCATAAGCTACTATCTTCCTGTCTTGCATCAGTACACAACCCAATCCTTGTCAGGATGTGTCACAATAAATGACAAAATCTCGATGAATATCTGGTAGGGTTAGTACTGGGGCGGTTGTCAATCTTATCTTCAATTCCTGGAAACTCCTTTCGCAGGACTTCGTCCAAACAAACTTCTTTTCCTTCTTAAGTAGCTCTGTCATGGGCCGGGGTATCTTGGAGAATCCTTCAATAAATCTCCGATAATACCTAGCTAATCTGAGAAAGCTTCTGATTTCACTAACATTAGTTGGTTGCTACCAATTGGAAACCGCTTCAACTTTCTCAAGGTCGACTGCTACTCCTTCTGTGGTCAGAATATGTCCAAAAAAAGCCGCTTTCTCTAGCCAAAATTCGCATTTGCAGAATTTAGCATAGAGTTTGTGCGCTCTCAACTTCTCCAAAACTACTCGCAGATGTTGCTCGTGCTTCTGGACACTCTTGGAGTAGATAAGTATGTCGTCAATAAAGACTACGACAAACTTGTCTAACTCATCCATAAACACCTTGTTCATGAGATTCATGAAATAAGCAGGCGCATTCGTTAGTCCAAAAGACATCACGGTAAACTCAAACTGCCCATAACGGGTGACAAAAGCTGTTTTTGGGATGTCACTTTCCTTAATCTTGAGCTGATGATATCCTAATCTCAGATCAATCTTGGAAAAGTACTTGACTCCTTTTAGCTGATCAAAAAGATCATCAATTCTGGGGAGAGGATACTTATTTTTTATGGTGACCTCATTCAGTGCGCGATAGTCCACACATATCCTCATACTCCCATCCTTTTTCTTGACAAATAGGACTGGGGCTCCCCATGGGGATGAACTAGGTCTAATAAAACCACTTTGTTGTAACTCTTCTAGTTATTTCTTCAGTTCTGCTAGTTCTGGGGCTGCCATTCTATAGGGTCTCTTAGCTATATGAGATGTCCCTGGGACAAGGTCAATGGAGAATTCTATGTCCCGGTCAGGTGGCATTCCAAGGAGTTCGTCGGGGAACACATCAGGGTATTCATTCACGACTGGAACTCCTTCTAAGGATTTCACCTTCATACTAAAAACCATTGGGTCTGGTCCAAATCCCCGAGTATGGCAGGCACTTGTATCCCATCTGGGTTGTTTAGGTGTACTCCCTTGTCAGCACAACCTATGAGACCATTATGTAGGCTTAACCAGTCCATTCCAAGGATCACATCTATTCCTTTAGACTTAAGTACTACTAGATCGGCTAGAAATTCTACCCCACTTAAATTGATCCTTACCCAGGAACAACCCAGCTAACACTTGATGTCGCCCCCATGCGTTCGGGTCAATAGGGGTATTTTTAGTAGTACTGTAGGTATTTTATGCTTATCCACAAAACTTGATGATATGAATGAGTGTGATGCTCCAGAATCAAATAATATTATTGCTAGAGTTGAGCTGACTAGGAACTCACCAAGTACCACGCCTTGTGCACCTTGAGCCTCCTGCGCGTTGATGTGGTTGACGCGGGCTCGTCCATAAGGTTGCTGGCTATTGTTGTTGTTGCCCTTGTTGTTGCTGCCGATGGGGACACGGTTGGCTCCGGATACAGGTGGCCTAGGCCCATTCACCGAGTTGGAGAACACCGATCAGCAGGCTTGTTTTTGGCATACGGGCAGTTGGCAATGTAATGCCCTGTCTCACGGCAGTTGAAACAGGCTCTAGCATTGTTGTTGTTGGTGGTGACTTGGTTGGCATTGCACTGCGGGTCCTTCATGGTGGTCTGGCTCCGAAACTGTGTGTTAGGAAACTGGGAGCCTGTTACCTGAGACTGAGTACTATACTGCATTGGGGCCTGAGATCTTGGTGCAGTATATCTGAAGCCTCTTGGTTTCTGAAAGAGGTCCTGCTGGCGGGCCTTGCTTTCTAGAAACTTGCGCTTGTTATCCTTCCTTTCTTCAGCTTTGGCCCTTTCTATGAGGATGGCCTTGTTCATCAGAGTGTTGAAGTCCGGGTAGATCTGAGGGGTAAGCAAGGTCCGAAGTTCTGGGTTCAATCCCTTCTTGAATATGTCATGCTTCTTTTCATCATTGTCCACTTCCTCTTGTGCATAGCGGGCAAGCTCGATTAACTGGTGGGTGTACTCCTCCACTGACTTGTTTCCTTGCTGTAGTTCACGGAACTCATCCGCCTTGCGCTTCATGGTGGCCGTGGGGATATGATAGCGGCGGAACTCATCCACAAATTCCTTCCAAGTGATGGTGGATGCATCTTTGGCAGCGACAGAATAATTTTCCCACCAAGTTAAGGCAGTTCCAGTGAGTTGGTGAGCTGCCAGAAGAACTTTGTCTCGATCTTGGCATTCGAACGACTCGAGCTTCCTCTGGATCACACGCAACTAGTCATCTGCATCCAAGGGGTTGCTGGATCCACGAAGGTGGGTGGCTTGGTTCTCAGGAACGCTGTCAGCTTGTTGTTCATAGTTTGCTCTCTTGGCCGCTTATTGACAAGGGCATTGGCTAGTGCTTCCAGTATGAGGGTCTAGTTGTGTATTATTTGTGCCAGGTCCCCGAGAGGTGGTGGTAGTGGCAGTGGCACTTCCCCTTGGCTTCCTTTTTCTTGCTGGTCTACCTCCAGCTTCTCCTGAAAAGGGTCCTATCCGTTAGGCGGTCCTCCCGCGCTGTTGACGGTGCTTAAGTGCAATTTTCACCCGTCAACTATACTCAATAATAAAGGAAAACTACATGCCTTACTCACATATTTGTATCACTAACCTCGCTCCACAGTTGTTTTCGAGTTTTGTACATTTCTAATGAGCAAGAGTGGAATAAGACGAAAACACGCAGCAGACGCCATACAACTATGCAGAATATCGCATCCGACGTCACACACTTACAAAGGTGGCCAACATGTCAGAGGAAACGGGGCCTCCACGCAAGATGCACCAGAGGATAAGGATAAGGATCAAAGAATATACCATCCAGCAGAAGATCAGGCCGAGAGGCTACCAGGTGGGGTCGGCCGACCCCCTGGGTCGGCCAAACCTGGCCTGGTTCCCGTCCAGGTGCACTACGAGGAGGAGTGGCTGCCAAGGCACCTCTTCACCTTCCATATGTGCTTTGGCGGGAAACCGACCTCTAGAGCTATAAATAGACCTCTCCTCCACCCTCCTCAACACACACACACACACACACACACACTTCATTCCATTCTCTCGAAGAAGGCTCTCCTCTCTCTTGCTCTCTTAGCTAGGTAGTGGAGCTAGGCTAGTTCTCTTTAGCGAGCAAATCGTCCTCGGGGTCATTGAGCAATCCTCGGCTTCTGGTATGGCTTTGTATCCGACTTGTCAGACTTCTATTCATAATATAGAGTTTTGCCATGGTTGCTTTACTATCTTGATAGTTTATCAATCCATGCTTAGTTCGTTCATAAGTGATGCTACAGTCTTGGTTAGGCCAGATGATCCAGGTACGATAGAGGTTCATTGTGCTTTCGGGCTTGCTCTAGTGTTTTACTCGTCCAACCGAAGGGTGGGAGACCTGGGGGCACTAGAGTAGTGACTTCATACACGAGCGTGGTGCTCGGGTATGCGGGATCCTTCGGATATGACCGTGCTCCACGGTGTGACTGGTGTAGACGGCAGGTGGTGACAGCCCTGTCTGTCCGGCGTAACAGCGGTGTTGTGTTTAGCGTACTCCCCGACGTTCGGGTTCGGTGTAGGAGTTCATGCAAAGAGGTAACGGGACTGGATGTACTCTGGTGCGGGACCTTCTCCCCGCTATCCCATTTTCCTGGCACCTACAGTCCTAACCATGATCTAACATGACCCCAGCTTTGGATAGAAGCACAAGGACACCTAACGTAGCCTAAGCTCCAGCTGACTTGACATAGGATAGAGTAGTTCTTTGTTTTATAGTTTCTCTCATTTATTCCTTCCTCTTGGAGTGTGGATGTGTACTGTGTCGCATTACCCTCGCTTATTCTTTATCTATACTTACCCCTGTTAGAGTATTGCCTATTGCTTGAGGCACAATGTCATGGTTAATGTTGAGTACAATACCTTTGCCGCTGCAGTCCTTTGGGACACAAATAAATAACGATACCCTTACTCTCCGGGTGAAATGCTACAACGGTATACCCGTGCATTTGCGGATCCATCTGTAATCGTATTGATTATACCACGAGAGTGGCACCCCTTGGGTGCAGTTGCTAGGATGGGTTTGGCGCCCTCATTTCTAGTGATTGCACTAAGGACAGCCAACAGGCATTTCTGGTGCTGTTGCTAAGGATTAACCATTCCTAGTGATTACGCTAAGAAATGTCAACAAGCATTTCTGGCGCCGTTGCCGGGGACGGCATGTGAACAAAGATGTTGCGCTGATATTAACTTTGACCTTGTACTCAGGATATAATCTTTACTCTTTCAGGCTAATGTCACTTTATGTCTTCTTTTATTTTGGATTTGAAAGAAGACAGGGGTAGTGTATGACCGGTTCCTCCCTGCCGGAAAACTACACAGACAATCCAGAGAGGCTCGTGAGAAGGGCACAACCTCGCGTCGTTCCTCCTCTCGCTATCCTCCCGGCACAGGAACCCATTTCGGAAGCACCACTCGTTCTTGAGGCTATGGCTGAAAAGACTCTACGCGAGTTCTCCATCCCCTCCACCGACAATGTGGCCACTGGCCCCAACATCAATGTCGGGGACGTGAACTTCGACCTCAAATCAAGCCTCATCAACATGGTGCAGGCTAGCCCATTCTGTGGCAAGCCAAATGAGGACGCAAATGAACATTTGCAGAATTTTCTGGAGCTCTGCGACACCGTTGTCATACGGGGTGTCGCCGCCGATGTTGTCAAGCTTCGTTTGTTTCCCTTTTCCCTCCTGGGGAAGGCTAAATAGTAGTTTTATAAAGAAAAGGACATCGACACCTGGGCCAAATGCTCCAAGGCATTCCTCGCAAAATTCTTCCCGCTGGGCAAAACAAATGCCCTGCACGGGAGAATTTCAAGTTTCCAGCAGACAGGGATGGAATCCATCCCAGAAGCTTAGGAGAGGCTGCAGGAATACATCCTGGCATGTCCTCATCATGGCATGGACGAGTGGCTCGTCCTGCAAAGCTTCTACAACAGGCTCACAACGACATCTCGAGCCAATATTGATGCTGCTGCTAGAGGAGCCTTCCTCGACCTGACTATCGCCAAAGCAAAAGAATTGGTCGAGAAGATGGTCTCCAATCAGGGGTGAAGCGATGAACGACTCCAACCCCGTACAAAAGGCATACATACCGTCAAAGAGACGGATATGATTGCCGTGAAGCTAGACCTCCTAATCAAAAAGTTGGAGGAAGTGAGCAAACAACCGATCCATGCTCCTGTTTATGCCATGGGTTCGCACTTCACATGCGAAGTCTGCGGTAACGATGGACATTCGGGGAACGATTGCCTCGAAACCCGTGAAGACTGCGCATACCTCAACAACAACAACAACAACAACAACAACAACAACAACAACAACAACAACAACAACAATAATGGGTACCGTCCACCACAAGGAGGCCAGGGATGGAACTAGCCACGTCCACCTTTTCAGGGAGGTAATAACTACAATCCTTCTTATAATTCGAATTTCAATTCAAACCAACCTCCCTTGAGAGAACTTGTTCTTGGCCAAGTTAAAATCAACAAAAATATAAATAAAAAGCTTTTGGCCAATGATAAATCCCTGGAAGCTTGAAGCTTTGTCTTCTACTCTTAAAAACCAGTTAAATTTCAACAAAATGATCGAAACCCAGCTTGCACAAATTGCTGCTTCGTTACCTGCTGTTGAGAGCGAGAAGATCCCGGGGCAACCCGAGTCTCCCGTTGAAAATGTCAGCATGGTGTCTACCGGACGGGGTAACTCGTCTCAGAGGCCACCACGCAATAACCATGCAGGTAGGTACTATCCCCCAAGGAACGACGTTTGGGATGGCATGGTGGCAGTGGTGCAAGAGGATCCAGGGGTCCCCATGATCAGCTGCTCGATCTACATCAAACACTTCGAGCGGTGCCTATGCGATCTGGGGGCAAGCGTGAATATAATGCCCAAGGTAATATATGAAGTACTTGAATATCCTGCTCTTTCCCCAACAACTATGCTCGTATAGCTTGCAGATTCAACCATTCGGGATCCCGAAGGGATAGCCGAACACATTTTCGTACAAGTACGAGACTCCTTCGTCCTTGCCGACTTTGTTGTAATGGATATGGAGGGCGACCTCGGAGTCGACCTCGTACTTGGGCGACCTTTTCTAAGGTCTGCCAAGGCAAGGATCGATGTCAGAAAGGGCGAAATCCGTTTCCGTGTTGGATGGGAGGATATGTTTTTCAGGTTCAAGAAGAAGGAAGAGCAGCGCTTCATGATCCAACAAGACAGTGAAGGGCAAGCACTCTGGGGTGCACCAGAACCCCAGCCAGAACAACGACCCTCCGCACCTAAAAGAAAGAAGAAGGAAAAGAAGGTGTGGCGGAAGGTCGAGAGTTCGGCCTCATCTAGTTCTCCAGGACGAGCCGACGAATGGTAAGAACGATGGAGAAAAGTCGTGCACGTCGGACTTTAAACGACGCGCCCTTACCAAAGGTAAATTGGTATTTATCTCATATTTGCTTTCTCTACTTTTCAACATTTTCTTTGCACCTTATTTGTTTTTCTCCTCTGCATGTTTGAAATTTTCAAAATTGTTTTCTGCATGCTGGAATTTTTTCTAGCACTTTTCCCTTTTTACAAAAAGGCAAAAAATATTTTCTGAGTTTTAAAATCCTTTGGGAAAAATAATTTGAACATCTTTTCGAGCAAACTTTTTGCCGCGCACCATATTTCCAAAGTTCATAACCATTGAGGAAGCATCTAGCCAATTGGGGGCACCAGGGGCCCACCCTAGGGCCGGCCGACCCCACAGGTCGACCGACCCAGGACCAACGGCTCCTGGGCCCCACCTTCTCCAACAGCTACCTAACCATTGTGCCTGGCTCTCCCTCAGGTGCACTCGCCCAAATTCCTTTAAATAGAGGCCGAGAGAGGGGTGATGAGCTCTCATGCTCACTCTCTCCACTCTCACTCCCTCTCACACATTCTTGCTCGGGTTTTCTTTGGATTTTGACTCAAGTTTGATTGCAAGAACACACACTCTCTCTCTCTCTCATTTCTTTGCTGCAAGATTGATCACATATTTGGAGGAATAACTTTTGGGTAAGAGTTTCATTTTCATTTCACTAACGTAACCCGAATCGAGTTGTTCTCGTTCGTTCTTGTTGCAAGCATGAGAGGTGCAGGGCAAAAAATTTCCGGAGCTCTCAAGAGGATGACGAGGTTGGGCTCGTCCCGTTCGCAAGGCGAGTCGAGCTCTCATCATTCCCCCAAATCTCCACCAACACCGACTACAATGGATTATGAGCAAGACGAACAAGAAGAACAGTTCGAGGAGCAAGCTGCAGAACCGCAAGCTGAGGACATGGAGATAGATGAAGATGATGCACCATACCACGACTTGCAAGATGACCGCGAGCGTCAAGCCGACGCCATGATCAAGAATCGAAGCTTTGGTCATACCAGAGCCTTCGATCCGGACCTTCTCAGAAAAACAAGTATGGACGTTGACTTCGCTCATGTTTGGCATGTGGTTGGATGGGATGGTTTTGTGCCCATTGAGGAGAATGGTTCTCATCTCCTCACCATCTAGTTTCTTTGCACTCTTCGGGAGGTGGACGATGGTGTTTCTTTCCGACTTTTTGGAGTTGAACGCTATTTTAATTGGACAAATTTCAATCACCTCCTTGGTTTTAGCGCGCGCTTGCCAGTTTCCCTTACAAAAGCTTGCCGTGGTTTTGATCGATATGAGTTTTGGGGTTTGATTTCGGGTCAAGTTGATCATGGCAAGTTTGCACCTTGGTGCAATGACATTCAAAATCCGACTCTTCATTTGATGCACAAGTGGGTGGCTATCACTCTCTTTCCAAGAGATGATCTACGGCCAGTGTGGAACGATGAGTTGACGATATTATACGCCATGGTCAACAAAATCCGAATCTCCCCCGCACAAGCAATGGTTAAGCAATGGCTCACAAATTTTCGGATGACGGATCCTATTGAATGCACTTCTTTGGTCTCCCGCATCGCATCAAACATGGGAATCTTAGATGGGAACCCCGTTCCCTTCATTGAGGAGCCTTGTGTTATGATCGATGAGGCATACTTGGTTCAAGGCCACACACTCAAGAAAGGCCCGGATGACTCCTTGATTTTCTTTTCGCTTGGTTATGCAAATGAAATCCCGTTGCCAAATGCGGGGTATTATCTGTATAACTACCGTTCGCTAACCATCCCTCTTGTTCCACAAGAGGAGAGCCGTAGGCATAGTGTTTCTGGTCTTCCTAGCAGGGTTACAAGAAGCAGGGCTAGAAGGGAGGAGTTCATGCAGTAGCAACCTCAGTCTCAACCACAGCAATATGAAACTGGAGGTTCGTCATGGCAGAGTGCCAGCTCCACCGAGTGGGCACGGCAGGCCTCAGGGCACCGGTCCACCAGTTCCAGCTCCAGTGGTCCCCCGCGACGTACAGCTTCGTCCAGAGGCTTCGCCACTCTGACTCGGCAGATGGGCGAGCTGAACGTGCGCACCACCAACATCGATGAGTCGTTGGGCCAGCACATCGAGTCAACTCAAAACTGGCAGCGATACACAGGCGAGAGGATCCGCAACCTGGAGCAGCAACAGCAGCAATCCCAAGAGGAGTGGAGGGCCTACTACCGTTGGGCTGGATTTAATTCCAACCAACAGCAGTGAGCCTGAAGCGCTTGGGGGAGGACCCCCATGAGAGGTACCTTGTATCAAACTCTATCTTTACTGCTTTCAAAACCTTGCATGAAACCAAACAAAAATTTGCAAAATTCTGAAAATCCATAAAAATTCGCATAACTAAAATCAAATAAAAATTGGCAAAACCTTTAAAAAAACTCAAAAATATTTACTTGCTTTCCAGTATGTGTAGTAAGCATGTGTAGTTTTTCCTTGTTAAGATGATGAATAGTTGATCTGTTAGTTCCTTTCATATGTCTAGTTACAACCTTGTGCTCTCCCTATGTTCTGAGTTTGGTTGCTAGATGTTCAAACCTTAAGCTTGAAACTTGTGGGCAGCGAAAAAGCAGAATTCGAATCTAGGTTGTTGTGGGTTATGATATGGCTGAAAAGAGTTGCTATGATCTTTTTCTACGTGATGCTTGATATTCGGAGTATTTCTTTTTAAAAATACAAAAATAAAAATAAAAGTTCCTCGGTGATATGCAATTCCCATCTAGAGCTATATGAGTTAAAAGTCTGAACAGCCTTTCCACATATGCAACTTGTCTTCTCATTGAGCTTTGTCAAATTGTTGTGACCCTTTGTGAGAATCACTTCATACGCCCATGATCAAGATCACATACACGACCACTCACATGCTATACTTCTAACACCTGGAAGATAGCAAGTACAACCATCCATCCACAAATAAAACTCCATGTTGTACCATGTTTATCTCTCTCCAAAGTTATCATCATGATGTATGGGCTATAAAAAAGAAATAAAAGATGCATACCCAAAGAAGATATGCCACATGCCCACAAGACATGTCAAAGAGAGAGAGAGAGAGAGAGAGAGAGAGAGAGAGAGAGAGAGAGAAAAGATGCATACCCAAAGAAGGTATGCCACATGCCCACAAGGCGTGTCAAAAAAAAGACAAAATATAGCCCATACCAAAAAAAAATTATAAGGGAAAGAATTCATATGAAGGAGTTTCATCAACCATCCACCAAAAATATCCACACACTTACACATCTTGATCAAGGCTTATGACTTGTTTCTCCTGTGGATCCGGTCTTTGACTTAGCGAAATATGAGAAGCAAGTTTGCCATTATATCCTCCATACCTACAGATCCACCAAAAAGAAGCCATTAGAAGTAGGATGGAAAAAGAAAGGCGCATAAAAATGCCTTGGTGAGGAATGAAACACATTGAGCGATCCGAGAGATCACCCGTGGAACTACAATATTTCTTTTCAAAAACTTTATAAAACCTCCGGATTGACGGTTAAACAAAGGAGTGATAAGTGGTACTCTACAAGCCGTTCTGACCCTCAACCGCCAAAGATGAGGATGATGCTATAAGCCCCACAGGAGTAAGGTAAAAGGTGCAAACAAGGCCAACTTATTCAGAATAAAGGTAAGAACACTCGGTTGTGCCTTGGACATAAGTCAGGAATGCGACATTGTAGCAACTCCTGATCAACAACCTAACTCTAAATTTTTGCTCGGGACGAGCAAAGGGCTAGCTTGGGGGAGTTGTTGACGGTGCTTAAGTGCCATTTTCACCCGTCAACTATACTCAATAATAAAGGAAAACTACATGCCATACTCACATATTTGTATCACTAACCTCGCTCCACAGTTGTTTTTGAGTTTTGTACATTTCAGATGAGCAAGAGCGGAATAAGACGAAAACACACAGCAGACGCCATACAACTACGCAGAATATCGCATCCGGCATCACATCCTTACAAAGAGGGCCCACATGTCAGAGGAAACGGGGCCTCCACGCAAGATGCACCAGAGGATAAGGATAAGGATCAAAGAATATACCATCCATCAGAAGATCAGGCCGAGAGGCTACCAGGTGGGGTCGGCCGACCCCCTGGGTCGGCCGAACCTGGCCTGGTTCCCGTCCAGGTGCACTTCGAGGAGGAGTGGCTGCCAAGGCACCTGATCACCTTCCTTATGTGCGTTGGCGGGAAACCGACCTCTAGAGCTATAAATAGGCCTCTCCTCCACCCCCCTCAACACACACACACACACACACACTTCATTCCATTCTCTCCAAGAAGGCTCTCCTCTCTCTTGCTCTCTTAGCTAGGTAGTGGAGCTAAGCTAGTTCACTTTAGTGAGCAAGTCGTCCTCAGGGTCGTTGAGCAATCCTCGGCTCCTGGTATGACTTTGTATCCGATTTGTCAGAATTCTATTCATAATATAGAGTTTTGCCATGGTTACTTTACTATCTTGATAGTTTATCAATCCATGCTTAGTTTGTTCATAAGTGATGCTACGGTCTTGGTTAGGCCAGATGATCCGGGTACGGATAGAGGTCCATTGTGCTTTCGGGCTTGCTCTACTGTTTTACTCGTCCATCCGAAGGGTGGGAGACCTGGGGCACTAGAGTAGTGACTTCACACACGAGCGTGGCGCTCGGGTATGCGGGATCCTTTGGATATGACCATGCTCCACGGTGTGACTAGGGTAGACGGCAGGTGGTGACAGCCCTGTCCGTCCAGCATAACAGCGGTGTTGCGTTTAGCGTACTCCCCGACGTTCGAGTTCGGTGTAGGAGTTCATGCAAAGAGGTAACGGGACTGGATGTACTCCGGTGCGGGACCTTCTCCCCGCTATCCCATTTTCCTGGCACCTACAGTCCTAACCATGATCTAACATGACCCCAGCTTTGGATAGAAGCACTAGGACACCTAACGTAGCCTAAGCTCCAGCTGACTTGACGTAGGATAGAGTAGTTCTTTGTTTTATAGTTTCTCTCCTTTATTCCTTCCTCTTGGAGTGTGGATGTGTGCTATGTCGCATTACTCTTGCTTATTCTTTATCTGTACTTACCCCTGTTAGAGTATTGCCTATTGCTTGAGGCACAATGTCATGGTTAATGTTGAGTACAATACCTTTGCCGCTGCCGTCCTTTGGGACACAAATAAATAATGATACCCTTACTCTCCGGGTGAAATGCTACAAAGGTATACCCGTGCGCTTGCAGATCCATCTGTAATCGTATTGATTATACCACGAGAGTGGCACCCCTTGGGTGCAGTTGCTAGGATGGGTTCGGCGCCCTCATTTCTAGTGATTGCACTAAGGATTGCCAACAGGCATTTCTGGCGCTGTTGCTTAGGATTAATCATTCCTAGTGATTGCGCTAAGAAATGTCAAAAAGCATTTCTGGCGCCGTTGCCGGGGATGGCATGTGAACAAAGATGTTGTGCTGATATTAACTTAAACCTTGTACTCAGGATATATTCTTTATTCTTTCAGGCTAATGTCACTTTATGTCTTCTTTTATTTTTGATTTGAAAGAAGACAGGGGTAGTGTATGACCGGTTTCTCCCTGCCATAAAACTACACAGACAATCTAGAGAAGCTCGTGAGAAGGGCACGACCTTGCATCGTTCCTCCTCTCGCAGGCTAGCCCATCAACATGGTGCAGGCTAGCCCATTCTGTGGCAAGCCAAATGAGGACGCAAATGCACATTTGTAGAATTTTCTGGAGCTCTGCGACACCGTTGTCATACGGGGTGTCACCGCCGACGTTATCAAGCTTCGTCTGTTTCCCTTTTCCCTCCTGGGAAAGGCGAAATAGTGCTTTTATAAAGAAAAGGACATCGACACCTGGGCTAAATGCTCCAAGGCGTTCCTCGTAAAATTCTTCCTGCTGGGCAAAACAAATGCCCTGCGTGGGAGAATTTCAAGTTTCCAGCAGACAGGGATGGAATCCATCCCAGAAGCTTGGGAGAGGCTGTAGGAATACATCCTGGCCTGTCCTCATCATGGCATGGACGAGTGGCTCGTCCTGCAAAGCTTCTACAACGGGCTCACAATGACATCTCGAGCCAACATTGATGCTGCTGCTGGAGGAGCCTTCCTCGACCTGACTATTGCCAAAGCAAAAGAATTGGTCAAGAAGATAGTCTCCAATCAGGGGTGGAGCGATGAACGACTCCAACCCCGTACAAAAGGCATGCATACCGTCAAAGAGACGGATATGATTGCCGCGAAGCTAGACCTCCTAATCAAGAAGATGGAGGAAGGGAGCAAACAACCAATCCATGCTCCCGTTTACGCCATGGGTTCGCACTTCACGTGCGAAGTCTGCGGTAATGATGGACATTCGGGGAACGATTGCCCCGAAACCCGTGAAGACTGCGCATACCTCAACAACAACAACAACAACAACAATGGGTACCGTCCACCACAAGGAGGCTAGGGGTAGAACCAGCCACGTCCACCTTTTCAGGGAGGTAATAACTACAATCCTTCTTATAATTCGAATTTCAATTCAAACCAAACTCCCTTAAGAGAACTTGTTCTTGGCCAAGTTAAAATCAACGAAAATATAAATAAAAAGCTTTTGGCCAATGATAAATCCCTGGATAGTTTAAATGTTAAGCTTGAAGCTTTGTCTTCTACTCTTAAAAACCAGTTAAGTTTCAACAAAATGAAGAGATATAGACCGCTGTAGCATTTTACCCGGGAGTATACCGGGGTGTCATTTATATTTCCGCAGGGAAGGCGGTGAATAAAAAGATATAGACTAGTTGATAAACTTTATCTAGATTGGATAATCTCATGCATAAACAGGGGTAAGATATATAACATGGTAGGAGGTAGTGTGGCACACACACAAACTACCCTCTAGATAAATAAATAAAAGGAAACAAAAGATGCTTTAGGCCGGGAGCAAGGCAGAAGTTAGAGCTCGAGTCAACTGTGCTAGGCTAGCTATATCTATGCCATCTTATGGTTAGATTGTCAGAGATTAAACTACACAACAGGGAGACCACTATCGAAACAACGGGAGGATCCCGTACACCCCAGCGGCTTTATGCACCTCCTACACCCTATACCGTACGTGGAGGATTACTAGGGCTCGAACAAGGCTGTCACCACCTGCCGGCTACCTATACAAACCATGAGTATAGTTGACATCCAGCAACTCTTAGCTAATCTGGAACAGTTGATAGAGTTCTAAGACCGATATGTTAACCATCGCAAGCACAAAGCGATCATGCAATGCAAGCATTGAACAATAATACAACCTGGTCAAGAAGCATATATCTGATAACTCAGAATATACTTTAAGTAGATATCGGTAACCATAGTCTAATTCTATTACAAACAACCGAATATTACAAGAGAGAGCAAGAGATGAACCCATACCAGAACTCTCGAGCAACTCCAGCGACTCGAAGACTCCTAGACTTCTCCTAAACTTCACTAAGTCTAAAGACTATGCAAGAGGTGAGTGTTGTGAGGTGTGCGGGTGTGGGTGTGTTTGTGTTATTCTCTCCCCCCCCCCCTCCTCCCTTGTATTTATAGCAGGGAGCCACGGGGTGAGACCCTTGCAACCGACTTAAGGGACCTATGAGGAGGCGACACGTGGCTTGGTTGAGGCGGTGGGGCCCACGGGCCAGTTCGGCCGACCAGGCTGGTCGGCCAGCCTGTCCAAGGCTCCAACCGTCCCCAACTTCCTCTGGTGGGCTATCCTGGGCTGCCTTGTCTGGTCCACGCTGGTCTTGGTCTGTCTTGGCTTGTCTGAGCTGGGTTCTTGAGCCACTTTTGGTCCATCTGAGTCTGAATCAGTGCTCTGATAATTTCTGTAATTTTATGTCAGGCCAAAGTGTGCTTGCAACCTGCATATTAGCTCAAAAACACAATTTGCATTTTTTTAGAAGATAAAGTGTAGTT
Organism: Panicum virgatum; assembly: GCF_016808335.1. Taxonomy (NCBI): domain Eukaryota; kingdom Viridiplantae; phylum Streptophyta; class Magnoliopsida; order Poales; family Poaceae; genus Panicum; species Panicum virgatum. The sequence continues at coordinate 36,151,280 of NC_053138.1, read as the reverse complement.
TAGAGACTTTATTAGATAAAGATACATGTAAGAAATGCAAACTCTCATGATTTTCTGATCAAGTTGATGTCTGGAAATGGTCGTTAGTGAACGTCAACACCGGCCAGCAGGGGGAGCGGAGGCCGCCGGCCACCAAGCGCGCACAGTGAGCTCCATGTGATTATGCGATTGTGAATTTTTTTATTGTTATGAAACTCTGACTTGTTCATGTGAAATCTATGATTGTGGTTCATGTATTCTTGTGAAATCCATAACTGTTCATATGAAATCTGTAACTATTTTATGTGATTATGATTTTTTTGTGATTCTTGTGATTGATGTGATTGTGAATGCGATATGATTGTGAATGAAGTGGTAGCCGGCGCTGTGTGGAAAAGAAAGGAAAAGAAAGTGAGAAAAGAAAAGGTAAAGAAAAAAAAGCTACGCGTGACATGACAAGCAATTTAGTACCAGTCGGTAACACCGACCGGTACTAAACACTCCATTTAGTATCGGTCGCTCCGACCGGTACTAAATGTAAACTTATTTAGTACCGATGGGCCGGTACCGGGTAAGAAACCAGTACTAATTATGGTTCCCACCCGGTACTAGTGTGGAGTTTTCTAGTAGTGGTAAGTTTCATAACTTACGGGCGAAAGTAGATTAAGCATTGGTTCTACTTCCTCCGGACACAAAAGCAGGGTGCAATATATACAGATTTTCCTTCTAGTAGAACGAACGGGGCCCCTCGCTTTCCTTCCTTGCAATCACCTCTAAACAGCTTTGAAAGCTACCGTGTTGCATTGCATGGGGACAGCACGGGCGCTCAGCTGATTGGTTCATTATATTGGTTTCCGTCCGTGTTTGTCTTCTGAACAGGCTTTCGTCCGCGTGATAGTAGGGTCGCTTGGTTTTCTCTCTTGTCATGCCTTTTGTACGTATCCATACGTATGCGGCCCATGTTGTTCTGGTCAGTAGTGAGCTGTCGATCCATTGTTTGTTTCTTGCTGGATGGAGTGATAGTATGTGCGCCGGGTCACTGCTGTCCTGCACCGGAAAGCGTTCTATTTGTCACAGCCATCAAATTTGTTTTTGTGAAGAACCTTTTGCAATCAAAAAATGGTTTTCACTGCCAGCAGGTGACATATTCCTTGGTTATATAGCAATATCTATATCTTTATCTCTACTATGGCCTTGTTTAGATGCACCGTGTAAAATTCTTGAAAGAAATTCTTTTCATATTTGAAGTATTAAATATAAACTAATCATAAAACTAATTACAGAACTCATCTATAAATTACGAGACGAATTTATTAAGACTAATTAATCCGTCAGTAGCACACATTTATTGTAGCAATTGCTATAACAAATTAGTGTCTAATCATGGCCTAATTAGGCTCATTAGATTCGCCTAGATTTAATACTCCATGCATGTGCCGCACACATTCGATGTGATAGTTTTGAAATTTTAAATTTTACATCTAAACCAGGCCTATTTCTAAAGCAAGAAATAATTCTACAGTCTGTCAATTAGAATACTAATCGGAATCCAAATAAATCAATCAGTACCCGAACAAAAAAAATCGAAATCCCAATCGAAAACTGAACAATTAAGACCTCGTGAGGTCATGGCACGCGTTGTTGGTGGAGTTTTCATAAAAAAATTTGTGGCCCCATGTAGGTATGGGTAAAATTTATATTACTAGTGGCAACGCACGGGCACTATACAAGTCTATTTATAAAGTATATAACATTTTCATCTAAATTTTAGTTTTGGTCGGCCGGTGTCATTAACAAGTTGGTCTTTCTATCTCATACGTGAGTCGGACTAGCCATCCGCCACGACTCGACCATGTAAATCCCTACATCACGCACAACTATATGTATCTGATACTTATACCAACTTTAATTTATCCATATATAGCAATGTACGGGTATATATATTTGCCTAAGTAATAAATAAACACAAGTAATACAGTACTAGCAAATATGCCCGCACGTTGCAAACGAAGTCACCACACGCCTCCATCCTGATAATCATAGCTAAAAAACTTAAGTGATAATTGATTTTTGACTCATAATTGTTGGAGTAAAGTTCGTTTGGCCTTGTGATCAAGTTTGAAAAAACTCCCTGAATTCTGAAACCACATAACTATACCCTCTAACTCACTCTAAAATACCGGATAAATTATTCGTAAAATAATTCAAAGTGGTTTATGAAGTGGTTCTGGCTGGTGTGTCTTTTCCCTGACTTACATGTGGTCCCCACTTGTCATCACCTACCTCCTGTCTTCTCTCTTTCTTTCCATTCCCCACCATATCTAAAGATGATGTTTCTAGCATACGATTCCCTATGTTTCCTACCACAACTTATAGCAGTTTGATCATTAAAACCCGCACAAGCAGTTTGATTTGATAGTTGGTAACTAATATAGAGCAACAGGTCAAAGATTTATGATCCGGCAAAGGAAGAAGTAGCAGGTCAATGCCACTATATATCCTGTGTACTCTCACTTTCCGGGCAGTTAAATTGGTCAGCGTTTATTTGTTGACAGAGCCAGCTCATTGAGCTCATGCAGATCCTCAAGGAGAAAGGTTCAGGAGAACCTGGAATTGATCCTCGTTGTGTGGAGGATTGAACTAAACCAAGCAATTTGAGGCGAGGTGACCTAGCTTGGAGAGGTAGGAATTCACGATACGAGCATGACACCATTACACAGCTGCAAACGGCCTCAATTCATCCCCTAGTTGTGACCCGTGTTTTCAACGGGGATCAACGACCTCGGCGATCGGCAGGCTGCGAGGCAAGGATGTCGTGAATGATCTATGCAGCAACGATGCCGAGAGCTCTTGGTGAGAGGTTTTATATTTTCTAATTTGCAGCAACGATGCCGGGGAAATAAAATAAGGAACACGTCGTGGGTATATGACGGGCGGACATACGTGAACTGATTCTAGAGACGGGATAAGAGCCGAGAAAATATCCATTTTTCTTCTTTTCTTTTCAGGTGCACAAAAGACAACAAGTTTTTCTTTGCTTCTTATTTTGATTTGATTTGATTTGATTTGATCCCTGATGGTTGCCAACTCCGACTCCAAAGGCTTAATTATTGTTGTACATGGTATTATTCATTGGGCACCAATTCTACATATTTTCGGACTTTCAGTTCTTTTAAGTCCACCTGTCAACAACACGTGACGGACTAAAAATCAATGTACTGTAAAAACAGTTGGCTTTTAATAAAGATATCAGCACGAGATGACACGACCGATCGAACAAGATACGTTGACAAAACTCAATCGTAGTTGGCATGATGATCTGTACGCTGCGCCCATCGTCTGAAATTTTGTGGGTGGAACTGTACCTACCTAGTCTGCACCCACATGGGCACCACCTGGTGAGTCAGTGGCGACAGCGCGGGTAGTTGGTAAATCCTGCAGATACTGCGTCCCACGCATCGCAAGCACACGGATGCAAATCTGGGAAGGAGCGAGCGAGGTCGAACGAAAAGGTAAGCCGATTCATCATCCTTTCGGTGCTAGTACTAGTTTATTATGTGATGGCAATCTTGGGCCGGCCTCCGACACGTCTCTTTTGCGATCCGGTCGGCAAGTGAAGAGCGCGCGAGTGCATGCGTTGACGATTATCGACGACACCATCTCACGCGGTGATTTCGGTCTCCTGCTATCTAGTCGTCGTGGCAACTTTGCGATGATGCTAGCTCCAATTTGACTATTCAAAATATTAGGAATAAGAACATGCATGCTAAAATGCGACATTTAGTACCGGCTGAACCATTACTAAAATGGTTCTATGGGCTTCTAAATTTGAACCCGGTACTAAAATAACGTCGGTGCAACTTTAGTACCAAACCAAAGCGTGACCGATACAAACAGCTGGAAACGAATGAGCCATTTTTCTAGTAGTGTTAATTTGGGTGGCATGCTTTAAAGCGATTTGACAGCCATGCATGCAAAACATATTGGAATACAAATATTCAGAAGAGATGAGTTTGTTGTGATATGGATCTCGGGAGCATTCATCAGTTTCAAAGAACACATCATGATATCGATCTGCATGCACATATGCTCCAATAGGAAAAGGTGCCATATAGGTATGTTGTTGTATCGTCTATCGATTCTTCTTTTGTCTCTGGTTTAGCCAGCAGTAACGTTAGACATTCTGATATACTTCGCCTGGTTGAGATTATCAATATGGCTGCATATAGGGTGCAAATAAAGAAAATCGTCAAAAGGGCCTCTTTACGGATTGTTTTCTTTTGAAACCACCAGCACATATCACACCATGGCTCATTAACGAGCAGAGAAGAAGCCAGTTGAAATCGGTAAGCATGTGAGAGAGGCTGCGCTTGTTGATCTTTACTCCCTCCGATCCATATCTATATATCTATTACTAAAGCGAGTAAGATTTCCACCTTAATTTTTTGTTTGGTCCGCTCGTACCATTGACAAGTGGATCTTAGTTTATCCCATATGCGAGTCGGACTACGTCCACAACTCGATCACGTAAATCCTACAAATTAAACTAACGCACCGATACGTATCTGATACTTATAGCAACTTTGTTTCGTAGCAACTAGGGATGTAAATGGAATAGATACGGATGGATATTACTGATATTGTATTTGTTTTTATATTTGTGTTTGAATACGGAGTCGGATACGGATAGTGTTAGTTTTTGCTGAATAAAATTGTAATGGATATCGATATCATAAAAAGATAACTTTTGAGCATCCGGATATGGATCGGTTACGAATATTAAATACTCGGAATTGGATACGGACGGATAAAAACCCTTCCAGGCCGGATTGAATTCGAATAGAGTTGGGAAATATCCGTACCATTTATATCCCTATTAGCAACGCACGGACATAATTGCCTAGTAGGAAATAGAAGACGTTTAGTACAGCGACACTTCCAAAGCATAACTTTGACTATTTATTTTTATAAAAATATTTATTGAAAAGTGACATATATATATACATGAATATATTTATGAAAGTGATTTTCAACACAAATCTATTCATATAACTTTCACTTTTTCAAACTCAATAACTTAAAAGTTATTCATGATTTATATTCTCAATGTTTAAATTAAATTTTGTCTAAAATGATATTCTTTTCCTATACGGAGTGAATATTTAAAAATTGTTCATTTATGAAGCGTCCAAGAACTTGTAAGTTTGGAGCACTAGTAGTTGAAGCCTTGTTGGTATTTGGTCCGTAGCATTGCTGACGCTGAGCGTAGACGAACGAACGTCGTCATGCCATTGCACGATGATGCAAGTAATGGCTCCTTTTTTGACTTTGGACCTGCGTGGGCGTGGCCTCGATCGCGAGATGCAAGTTGTGCGCGCACAGTCGTAGCACGCAAACCAATACATGACGGCAGCTGTGCCGGTGCGCCCGCAGGCGCACGCGCACAGACGATGGCGCAGAGGGCGTCGTAAAGCTCATTGCTGACTGCGAGAATATATAGTCCATATTTTAGCCTACTAGTACAGTGATTTAGCCCCTCCACTATTAATAAATAGTCTATTTATCTATTTCACAAGTTTTCTTGATTCTTGTGTCGAAGTTGGCTATAAGTTTGCAGTCAACTTCTCCTCTCTCTTCTCTTCTTTCTCATCCATCTCAGCATTTAGTCTGCTTACAGCCTACTTGCTCTAATAATACACGCCAGGCCGCCGACTGTTGATGACCTGCTGCACTTGTCGCCTCTGCCCACCGGGTTCTGATGAAGAGTGAAGAGCCGGGAGGAAATGAAACGAGGTTGCGGTGGGCGGTGACCACACGGCTACAGCCATACAGATAGAAGCCTCCTCCGTATCATGAAAGTGCCGCTTGAAATCTTTGATCCGCACAACAGCGAGACGAATAGATAAGGCCACTATGAATCGAGGTTTTTTTTCTATGCAATGAATTGAAGTCAACTCCAACGATACGCGAATCCGCCAAAGATTGGGAGAACCGAGATCTGCAAAGGCTCACATTGCATCTCCAAGAGTCTTTCTAGATTTTACTCTAGATCTGAAGTATTATTTGGACAGCTGTCTGCATAAAGTCTCCATAAAAATGATTTTCTATATATTTTTACTTTCCATCACTTTTATTTTAATCTTGTGTGCATTCTAGGAAGATATTTTTGCTATCTATCTTTGGCTAACAAAAAATACAGATTAAAGGATAGCTAAATTATAACCACTTAGAGAAGCTGTTAGAGAATATTTTTCCTTCAAAATCTCTATTCTTAATAATAAAGAAAGATACAGAGGCTCTCTTAGAATTGCTTCTCGCGGTATAATCTAAAGTACGATCATCCCGTGTTTTGGAAAAAATTCTCAAGAGAACTGAAATGGCCATGTAGCTAGCACGTAGCACACGCAAAAAAAATGCTTAGGAGATGCCAAATGGAGGCCCAGCTCTCGCTCTCTGCACTGTAGGCGCCACGCTTAGCTCTAGCCCAAGATCACAGTATCAACAGCACACCCCCGGCCCCCCTTCCCTCTGCACTGTAGGCGCCCATGCTAGCTCTAGCCAAGATCACAGCAGCATCCCCGGACCCTATACCCCCCCGGGTTTCTCTTTACGGAGTGGTTTTCTTTTGTCAAGAGCTCTCCGGAAATTGAACCCAAAACCTCTTGGCAGGCCCGGTCTTAAGTTTTTTGAGGCCCGGGGCACAACTAAAAAGAGGGGCCGTTAACAATACTATAAACTAATAATAACAATATCGGTAGTAGTAAAAACACTTCAATATGTCTAAGGCAACATTTATAGCATACAATTTATACATATTACCTTAAAAGTTTCTTTTAGCATTTCTCGATGCGAAATCATCGATGATGGCATTAATGTTGATCTGATCCAATAATGTAACACCTGAATTTTAAATTGGCTTGAATTCAAATGAATTTGATCAAATGGTGTTTAAGTTTGAAAAAAAAGAGAGAAAACTTCTTTACTCTCACTCATTCCCTCTCCAGCCGGCCCAACCCGCCACCCCTCTCTCCTCTTCTTCCACTCTCCCTTTTTCCTTTCTGCGCAGCCCACTCACAGCCCAACCGCCGGCCCAGCCAATCCCACCTCCTACCTTCACTCTCTCACTGACGTCCCGATCCCGCTTGTCAGCGTCGTCCCCTACCTCCCGCCACCTTCCTTTATCGGCGCCGCGCGCCTTCCCCGCCACGGACGCGCCCACGCCCGCGCCCCCTAGCTTTGCCTCCCCTTTTGAATCGCTGCATTGATGGTCGTTATGGCCCTGTGATGCGCGCGCCCTTTCCTCGCGTGGAGACGCTGCGGCAATCACGGCCGGCGAGCTCGCCACCCCCTCTCTCTCACACGCAGCCGCACCAACCCCTCTCTCCCCCTATAAAACCCGAGCACGAGCTCACTACTCGCCCCTTCCTCTCCACGCAATGCTCCCCTGCTCCTCCACTACAGCCAGCCCGCCACCACCAAGCTTCGCCGCACGGAGCACCGCCGCCGCCGTCGATCCGCCGTCCCGCCGTGCCCCTTCGCCGCTCGTTCGTCACCGGAGCTAGGTGAGGTGGTGAGGACCCTCGCCGCCCCTTTTTCCCTCTCCCCCCAGTGGCAATCGCTCGCCGGAGTAGCGGCTCCACCACCCGCCGCCGCAGGCCCCTCCCCGGCTCCCATCCGCCTTCTCGAGCCCCCCCATCGCGCTCACCTTCGTCCCCTCTACATCCCAGGCCAAACCCGAGCCCGAACCGAGCCCCGGAGCACCATTTTCGGTGAACTCCGACGGTCCGCCGCCGCCCGCCGAGCCGCGGCCTCACCCCGAGCCGCGTGCCTACCTGCAGCCGAGCCGCCGCCCACCTGAGCCGTTTCCGAGCTGAGCCGAGCCGCCAAGACGGCCCTGCGCCGTTGGATTAGATCTGTTAGACCCGAGCCGGATCTGAGCCGTTGCCGTTGTTTTGCAAAAGAGACCCTATGTTTCTTTTTAATCAACCCGCATTTCGTCTTAGTTCAAAAATAATTAGTTTTAGGTCCAGTTTCTTTTGTTTAAGACCGTGACCTTCCCCGTATTAGAACCCATCGTCCAGGAGTGTCGTTTTTGCCTGCTAGCCCCTGCATTTAGGGTTTAATTAAGTTTTACCCCCTGGTTTCTTTGAAGCTAGCCCCTAGAACTTCAAAACTCTCACAAACAAGTCCCTGGTGCACTGTTTTAGCCGTATCTTTCACGTTTCAATTATGTTTTCAGCGATACTTGCGCTCACGCGATCCTTGGTTCGCGCTCTTAATCTTTTCAACTTTTCCAGTACTGTTTTATGTATTGTTTCTTATTTGTATTGTTTGTTTTGCTTGTGCGATCGTGTAGACGACGTGCCGTTCGAGGGTGATCAACAGCAAGCTTTTGAGGAAGATTTTCAGCAGTTAGCTGAGGAAGGCAAGTGACCTTCTCCCTCTGCATACTCTATTTTGTCTTATTAATAGCATGTTAATTCACATTTACTTTACTTTTTATGCATAAATTTGACGGGAACACCTATTAAGGACTCTACCTAGTCTTTTTACCTATACCTTGAAACACCGGGTTTAATATCATGTTGGGTAGTTTTGCTTAGTCACTTTACTTTGGGTTGGTTATGTTTCAATCTTGAAAAATGTTACTTATGGCTTTGTTTATATCATGGTTAATGGTACAAGATCGCTTTGTTTAATTGGAACATGGAGAACCACTCGAGAAAACCGTACAACCACATTGTTACATGGCTCTGACCTTAGCTGATTAATTAGACTTATGATTAGCCAGCAGTCTTACCAAAAGGGCAAGGAGGGGGTAGGTGTAGGGGTCATAACCCGGTCCTCTTGGGGTAGTAGCCTTTGCTAAGGTACTGACCATTAGAGAGGTTTATGGACCACACTGCTACTGAAACTCTAGCAGTCTGTCTAGTTTTCTACTTGTCTTTGTAAAGGCTTCTAGTGAACCCCTCGCCACTCACCAAAGGAAGTGTTTAAGGGCCTTGCAAACCCAGGCGACTCAGGGGAACACGGTTTATGGTGAAAGTGTACAACCTCTGCAGAGTGTAAAACTGTTATAACAGTCATGCTCGCAGTCATGAGCGACATGGACCCTCACATGATAATTGAACTTGAAGATTAATTAAATTGTGGTTATTTGGTTTATAATGATGTATCCTTTATGCTTATGCTTAAGTGGGTTGGTATAAATTTATACTTAGTTAATAGGTGCTTGCTAACAAAATATGATCAACTAAAATTGCTCACCGCTGCAAACCTTTAGCCCATCTTGTTTAACCTTGCATGTTTCCTCACTTGCTGAGTACCCATCATAATTGTACTCACCCTTACTTAAAACTGCTGCTCAGAAGAGAACTTTGAAGTGGAGAACTTCAACAATTTCGAGGAGTTCTAGGAGTTCGTTCACCAGTCAACCGTCTATGGGAGAAGTCATGCTGTGGACTTCGTTTAGAATGTTGGTGAAACGTTTAAGACCTTTTGAGTCTATTTCATTCGGAGTGTAATAATGTCGTTTTACTCTATTATTCCTTTACTTTTCGAGCATTGTCTTTTGATACATTCACTCGACGTTAATCATATGTGTAAACTTGATCCTGGTGCACATATGAGATGCATTCGATTTTCTTTATAAAATCGGGTGTGACAAATAATTTCTTCTCGATGCATAAAGTGGCCAAATCATTTAAGCTTTCTTGAGACATTATGGACCTTAGATAATTCTTCCATAGTTTAACTTTGAAAAGTTTCTTTCAGCTGATGCCACGGTCACAGGCACAGTAAATAAGATCCGGTATGCAATAGAAATATTAGGATAACAATCAGCTTCTTGGACAAATTCAAAAATCTCCATAGCAGACATTGATCTATCTGGCAAAGTGGACTGCATAACAGTTATCTTAGAAATTAGATCATTTATGTCAACATCAGATGAACCATCTAGAGAGAAAGTTTCTGAAAATTTGGTGCAACACTCTTTTAGTCTAACACCATCCAATGACTTCAAGGTTTCTGAACTCATTAAAAACCCAAATATACCTTTGAATGATTGGAGTTCCTCAAATCTACTTTTTAGTGAAGTGATTGCATTGTTGGCCATAACAAGAAAGTAATTAACTTCAAAGTCCTTCTCAGCTTGCAAAATTGCTTCATTGTAGTCAGTTTCATCAAATTGTTTCTTCCTAGTAGCACAATGCTTTACTGGAAATGTTGGCTCTACACCCATTTCAGATGCAATTTCAGTGGAAATGATCATACTCGAAGCAAACCCTTCATTTCTATAGGTGTCAAAGTAACTCAGCATTCCTTCTATCTGTCATAAGGTAGAATCAATGCACATGAATTGTGATTGCAGCTTCTTGCTGATAGTATTTACAGCAAACAAAATATATCCCTTGCTTTATTATCAAGATTGTCCCAGTTTACTGGATCATACATATATGTAGTAAAAACTGGTTCTTCATCATCTACACTGGTAGAGGGCACATGATTACTCACATTGATATCATCTGAATTGATGCCAACATTGTCATCGGCAGGGTCTTGATCTTCTGGATTAGTGTTAGTTTGTTCTTCCACAGCAACTATCGCCCACTCATCTGGATTTCTCGAAGCCCTTGTATTGGGCTTAAAAAATTTATCAATGGATCCTCTCTGCAATTCTGTCAACTCATCTAAATGTTTCCTCATTTTCCTTTTCTTACTGCCTGATGGGTGGCTTCTAGATGACATGAGGGCGCTGGAAATTCAGAAAGATAATCATCAGACATTGCAATAGAGATCAGATGCTAACAGATGCATTTTGATTTCAAAGAAGAAGGATCAATGAAGAGGCTAGTATCAGTCTATCACTATCAGATGACTTACGGGTGCAGGGAGATTAGAATCGAATCAGGGCGAGTAGATGAACAGCGAGCATACAAATCGACGAGTCGGAGCGACGACGGTCGGCTGGCACAGCGCAGCAGAATGTGAAACGTCAATTCGAGATGGGCGTGAGGCATCATTAGCTTGTAGGCTTTAGCCTTTGGCGCTGCCTCTAGAGTTGTGGGCTCTTGCTTGTTGCGTGGACCTAGCCGGCTGGCCCAATTAAATGTATATACTTATGATGTGTATATGGATTGGGAGGCCCCTACGTTTTGGGGGCCCGGGGCGGCTGCACAGCTCGACCCCCCCCCCCCCCCTCCCCTGGCCGGGCTTGCCTCTTGGATCATGCACAGCTTCCTCACCATCCTACTTTTTTACCATCCCACCTAGCAGCATGCGGAGTATATAACTCTACATGAGATGTCTTCCTTTTGTACTAACCTATAGAGAGCCATTTGGTCCGGGTTGGTGGTACCATGGGAACGAAAGAGTTGGATCTTTAGTCCGAGTTGGTGGCTCCAACCGGGACTAAAGACCGGGATAAATGTAAAGATCAAAGACCATTTCTGTAGCAGTGAGACCATCAAACTGCAGAGATCATCATGGCTCATTAATGAGCAAAGAAAGAAGTTAGATGAAATAGGTAAGCATGTATGTTGGGGACGCTACCTTCGGCCACACACCGAAGGCCCCGCCTCGAGTGAGTGGGTCGAGACAAGACTGGACGAAGGCCTCAGGCGACTAGGTCTTCACACTGGAAGCAAAGAGCCGCCAAGTAAAGGCGAAGTGAAGACCCTGACCGCTTCGCCGAGGAGGGCGAAGCCCTCGAGCAGTCAGGACGAAGAGGCTAGAAACAATGCTGGTGATGCCCAGAGCAAGCCAAAGACTCGGGTTTCGGCGAAGGCATGGAGTGCCGGAGCGAACTGACGATGACATTAGCGGCCGGGCCCATGATGGGTCTGAGTGGGAGTCTAGCTGTAATCCACTAAGCGATGTAAAATACGAGCTTGCCCAGAGAATATTCTAGGAATCTAGCTGTTGGAGGGCATTACAGTGTAATTTGGAGGGTTGGTAGATGAATCGCCCCCTACAAATATCCCTGTAACAGTCATTGATGGGGCATTGAATACAAGGAGAGAGAATACCGAGTTATTGTCCGAAGACTACTTTTGTTTCCCTATGTTTGTTACATCTTCGCGCTACGAGTGTCTCCCAACTGTTGTAGTGTTCATCCCTTCCGGAGACACTCTCCACCAACAATGTACTCCTACGAGACACTGCGCTTGTTGAGCTTTACTTAAAAACTATTCATTATGAAGGCTTCGAAGCACTTGTTTGGAGCACTTGTGGTTGAAGCCTTGTTGTCGTTTGGTCCATAGCATCATATATTTGCTGACACAGAGCGTAGATGATCGTCATGCCATTGCACGTTGATGATGGGTGCTTGTGTGGCCCCTTTTTAACTTCGAACTGGCCTGGGTGTGGCCTCGATCACGAGATGGAATGCCAATGCAAGTTGTGCGCACGCAGTCACAGCAGGAAACCCTATACATTACATGACGGCAACTGTGGCGCACAAACGATGTCGCCCAGTTGCCGATGGCGTCGTAATGCACGCCGGGCCGCCGTTGGTTGACCTGCTCCACTTGTCGCCTCTGCTCACCGGGTTCCGAAGGGAAGATACCAAATTATTACACTACTACAAGATTTGCTCCTCTGTTCAATTTTTTTAATACTTGGACCATTAGGTGCCCATATATTTTTTTCGACTACCTATGTCCCTCTTTTTTTAACAATAACTGGAGAGAGACCAACACATCTTGTGGAGTATTTATTTTATGGGATAAATCGATGGTATAATGCTAACTTCTCATAGAAGCATAGCAAGGTGTATATGGTGTGCACGTGAATCTTGATCATGAAAGCATGACAAAAAATTCTCTTGAGGGAAATAACAATTTGACAAAGCTCAATACAAGGCAAGTAACATATGTGTATAGAGTTTTCTCGATATATCATCATATGGCTTTGATAGAGCTTTGGCATATCAATGAGGAGCTTTGCAAAGGGTTTCCAAGTTTGCAAAATAAAGTTTCCATGCACTTAAACATCAGGAGTGAAGGTCATCTCATCAAACCATATATTAAATATCAACTACTTAGATAAGCATATTTTTCTAAATATTCCCGCTCACAAGCATCAAGATGATAAACATGGAATAAAAGTTAGCAATCTTAACTGCACTGGTTTAAACGATGCCTCAAGATTTGGATTGATAGATGCAATTGAGAAACTAAATTGGTTGTGCATTTGTCGAACCAATGGTACAAGCTAAGGCATTGAACCGATGGTACAAGATGAGGCATCAGTGCATTCACCGGGTTAATGTTCAGAGAGCATGTCGAGCTACAAGGAGAAAGATCTTCAGTGCCGGTTGAGCCGATGGGGCATCGGTGCAATACAACAATTTAACTGATGGGTGCTGAGTCAGCAGGGCAGCATGTCAGAAGGCCCAACGGATAGTTTCAAACCGTGGGTGACCGGTTGAACTGACACCCCACATCCTAAGGCGCCAGTTGAACCGATGCTTTGCTGGATTTTCCTAGCCGTTCGGACAACAGCTCTATGGACTTGGTGGCCTATATATACGCCTCACCCTGGCCATTTGAGGCTCGCTAGAGCTCAGGGAGATCCTATAGACATTGAAGAACACCTCCAAACTACCCAAGCGCAAAGTGATCACATCTTTAGTCCTTAACACACCTTTGTGAGTGTTAGTCCTAGGTTAGCTATTGAGAGAGTGTGAGAGCAAGGTGCTGAACCTTGTGTGTCTTTATATTTTTATAGTAGTATCTTGCTAGAATTGGGTATAAGTTGCAAAACTCTTTTGGGATGAGAGTTTTATACTAGTTGAACCATAGTTTGCACATCTAGATAGTTTGTTTTAGTTTAAATTTATGTTCAAACTAGTTGGAGTCTTGGGTTAAGGTTTTAAGTTGCCTAATTCATTCTCTCCCTCTCTTAGGCTATGAGCACCTGATTCCTTTTAATACTAAAATAACATCATTCAAAAGTTTGAGACAAATGGAGCTCTAAATGGCAAATCCACACCATGGAGATCTAGATATAGCTAGAGACAAAGAGAGCTCTATGAGCCTTCAAACTACCCAAAAAGCATAGAAAAGATATGGGATTAGCATCAACTTACCTTTCTACAGCCCCTAACTTGAAGGAAATCAAATTCAAAACATTCCCACCCCCATTTTACTTTTTTGAATTCTCGGGTAGCACCTTTCCAAACAAGCAATGGGCCGTGGGAGGAGAAAGAAAGCTGGAGTTACCCGTCCCTACAAATATCATTTTTAGGAGCGAATAAGGGGGTGACCTGCCCTTGAAAATGCTTATCCATCGGGTCAGTTGCTATGGTAGCACTGCTCCTTTTGTTAGAGTATTATATTTTGATCTACCGTTGGAAAAAATTGGGGGTTCCTACGTTCCAAACACCTTATCCTATTTGTTTCCAACATTTTTCTATTCCACCGTTTTCTCATTGCAATCCTATCTTGTTCCTGCATTTTTTTTAACTTATCTATTTTCCGTTCTTCCGTTCCAAACAGACCAAACCGCCAGGAGATTGGCAAATTTGTCATATATTCACAAGAAGTGTCGCCTTACGTCGTTTGTTGTCATTATTAGTCCAACAATATCAAGATGATGTGACAAACTAAAAGTTTTTTCTAGGCGATGAAGTGAAGTAAACTCCAAAAAGTATGTGAATCTGCGCCAAAGAGTGGAACAACAGCATAAGCTCACACTACACCGTAAAAAAAATTCTCAAGAGAACTGAAATGGACGATGTTAATGCGCGATTAGTCGCGCGGTGGGTGCAGCCCGCAACCTCTCCTCTCTGCTTTTACTTTCCATGTGTCGCAGTGTTATCTAAATCCATATCCAGCTTTACATAAAATAGCTTTCTAAAAAAGTGTCCTATTTCCTTCGTACGAGCTCAGTTTTAAATATCGATTGCACCGTTGTGTTCTACGTGATGAAATGGTCAAAACTAGATCTCACTTGCATATATTTTGAGGATGTTTTGTACTAGTAGCAAGTTGATATATGTTATACACATAATTTGCCATACATATATGATATAAGTTGTCACATATATAAGATAAAAGTTATCATAAAAATATTATAAATTATCATACAAAAAAGTTGCCACAAAAGCATAATATATTATAAGCATAAATTGCCACAAACAAAATGTATCATATACATAAGTTGGCACAAACAGAAAATACTCACATAAGCAGTAAAAAAAGATAGTAAGTATCAAACTTATTATAAGAATTGTTCTGAACATAAAAATAGTCCCAAATCTAAAATAAAAGTTACCACACATATAAAATAATACTTATTAAAAAAATATTTATAAATTATTACAAAAATAAAATTGACAAAAAAATAAATTTTTATGAACATAAGTTGTCACAAAAATATAAGGGAACATATCAGGTACAAACCAACCTCTTCGTGCAAACCATGCAAACTTCAATCTGGACTGTCGGATCAACATCTAAGGAGATGCGCAGGAGAGTGGGAAGGGGGATTTGCAAAAGTGTGATTAGAGGAGGACGGTTAATTGTAAAATTATCTAATCCCCCATACCCCTTGGATGTTGATATGGTGGCTTAGATTGAAGTTTGCACAGTTTGCATGAAAAGGTTGGTTTGCACCTAATATGTTGTCAAAATATAATGGGTCATATACATAAGTTGTTACTATAATAATACGATATACACATAAGTTGCTACGAGAAGAGAGCAAATTATCACATAAATTGCTACCAGCGTAAAATATCATTAAAACATATGCAAGTGACATCTAGTTTCTTTCGGCTCGTCATGTAGCACACATTGGTGTAATCGGTTCTAAAAATAGAAGTAATATGAAGTAGATAAATATTTTTTATAATAGCTTTATATACAAAAAAATGTTCATTTTCTACTAGGCATGCTGCGTGCATGCGACAATAGTAGCGCTTATGGCGTGTTATATTGGGTCGTGGATACCAGTCAGATTCGAGCGGTTTTTTTATTTTTATATTTTATATTTTTGTTTTTTACAAAAATATTTTTTTGTTTTTGAAATTTATAAGAATATACCTCGGCCGCCCCGCTGCGGGGCGGCAGGGGTTTTTGTGCAAAAACTTTTAAAAAAATATTTACGTGTAGGTCCCTGGAGGCCGGTCGCCCGGCAGCGGGGCGGTCGGCCCTGGCCGCCCAGCTGCAGGGCGACCGGCTCTCCCACCCTTATATAAGGGTTGGCTGGTCCCCCACCCCTTATTTGCATCACTAAAATTACAGAAACCAAGAAAAAAGAGGGAGGGAGGGAGAGAGGCGAAGCCCTGCCGGATTTTCGAGCCGGCGACTACAGGTAACCAAAATTCTTCTACGCTTTACTAATAGATTATGTTGTAATTATTTTTGTTGAAATAGTAGATTAGCAATCAATTTAATATCATGATTGTGTGTCCAGATATGTCGAGCAAGCTTCATTTTCAAGTTCATTATGGTGACTACTATATTTTTCATGATGCATATGGAGTAGATCTATCAGCTTTTGAACGAAGAGAGTGCAGAATAGATAAACCCTTAGAGAGGAGTTTTGGTTCCATACACAAATGGCTTCACGAGATATTCAATGTGAATCTAAAGACTCATTTCTTAACCGTTCAGACTGTGACGAATTGGGGAACTGAAGGAGATTTCTGGGAGTTGATGCTTATAGCAAACACCGAAGAATGGCGGACTTACATGCAAGCAGCTCTTGACCACGGGTGGCCTCTTGCAATGCTAATTCAGATTCACCAGAAGGTAGCCCATTTCGGTGAAGGGTCAACAAGTACATCATCACATATGAACCAAGCAGTGGAACAAGAAAATAAAGATCAGAACATGCATGTCACAAAACCTGAGCCGCAAGTTATAGCTGATCAGGTAGGAGAAAAAGAAGATCAGAACGTGCATGTCATTCAACTTGAGCCGCAAGGTTTAGCTGATGAGGGGGAGCGGATACCTGGAATAGTGGAAACTGTACAGAATGAAGACCAAGAGGCTCGAATGATGGAAGAATGTGGAGACTCATCAGACGATGAGGACTACCCGTTGCTAGGTGAATGGCGAGACAAGGGTTTTGGAAATCCAGTGATACAGGATATTATGAGTAATGTGTACGAATACAGAGAGAATGAGGTTGTGCAGGGGGCAAAGTATCCTAGCATTGAAGCTGTGAAAGATGCTGTGAAGCTTTGGGCTATATCATTGATGAAGGAATTCAAAGTTGTGAAGTCTAGCAGCAAAGAATATGAGGTGAAGTGTGTCAATGGCGATTGTACATGGCGAGTACATGCCTACAAGGGCAAGTACAAGACACACTGGGAGTGTTCAATTGTTACACCACATACATATAGATTAATTGCTGTTGCGCAAACTCACCGTAACATCACATCCACTTTCGTGGCCAAGAAGATGTATGGGATGATTCTGGACAAAATTGATTATGAGCCAAAATTGATAATTAGGGACATCGACGACCGTTTTCAATACAAAATCAGCTATGCAAAGGCTTGGCGGGCAAAATAAAAGGTGTTTGAAATGAGATTCGGCACATATGAGGCATCATATGATAACCTGCCTCACATGCTGTCAGCAATTGTGTAGAGAAATCCTGGAAGCGCGACTGATACCTACATTGTACCGAGTTTATATGGGGGAGTGGGGGACCTAGGTTTCTGCTTCGTGCTTTCTTCTGCCTTGGTGCATGTGTGAGGGCATTTATGTATTGTCTTCCTGTTTTATGTATTAACGGCACATTCTTGACAGGAAGATATAAGGGGACAATACTGACAGCGATTGCAGTTGATTGCAACAAGCAGGTGGTTCCCATCGCCTTTGATTTTGTTGAGAATGAGAACAAAGAGAGCTGGTACTGGTTCCTTGAACGTGTGAAGATTTACGTTGTTGCTGGAAGGCCTGATGTTTGCCTCATCAGTGACAGACATGCAGGTCTTCTAGCAGCAATAAGGCAACTACATGAAGAAAGTTGAGGACAACCTCCTCTATGGCCAGATGTTGTGAGTAGGTGGTGCATAAGGCATATGGGTGCAAACTTTTATGAGCGCTTCAAGAATAAGGAATTTATGAATTTGTTCAAGAGGTTGTGCACTCAGAATCAGCAGCGGAAGTTTGATTCATTGTGGCAGGTGCTAGATAACATGTGCGCCGAGCTGCTAAAGGAACAGGCATCAACCTCCAGCCAGAGACGTTCCGGCGGCGGACCTTTCACACAGTGGATTAAGGATGCACCTAAGGAGAAGTGGTCAATTCTATACGACACTGGTGGTCGTCGATATGGGATCGAGACAACCAACCACACAGAGTGTTACAATATGGTAATGCGTCATGTTCATGGATTTCCTCTTGTTGGCATAGTTGAGTTCATCATGTACGGATGCACAAGGTACTTCAGAGAGCGGTACCAGGCAGCTGCTGTCTTACTTATTGATCCAGGAGTGATTTTTTGTAATAGGGTCACTAACTACATGAAAGAAAAGATTGAAAAGGCTCAATATCACAGAGTGGTCTCCATGGGCACAAAGGATCAAAGGTTTGAGGTTTCATGCAAGGACAAGACAGGGCAGAGTGTCCGCAGACAAAGGGTCGTTCAGGATTGCTTGATAACGCCGGAAGGCAAGATTTTTTTGCAGATGCAAGAAACCACGGCTTCTTCACTTACCATGCTCCAATGTCATTGCGGCATTTTTAGAATCTGGGTTGGATCCTAGGGTTTTTGTTTCAGAATATTATAGAAAAGAAACCACTGTGCACACTTGGGGCCATGAGATATATGGCATAGGCAGTCTGGGATCATTCACTACACCAAATATCTCTCCAATGTACATTCCCAATCCATATGCTAGGAGAGGGGTAGGTCGACGGCAGACACTTCGTATCCGTAACGGAATAGATGAGTCTGAGGCAGGAAAGAAGAAAAAACGATGCAACCTGTGTGGAGCAGATGGTCACACTTACAAGAAGTGCCCTAAAATGCAAGAAGATAATGCTGATGCTGAGGTTGGACCTTCTGGAAATCCCACCGATGGATTGCCTCCGGATTTTGGAGCCCGTCGCGTTTAGATTTCGTTATATGTGCATATGTATTTGAACCAGATGTATGGATATGTATTCCGATCTGTATGTGATAATTACATTTCGTTATGTATGGATATGTATTTGCACCAGATTGTAGTATGTAATATTACGAAGGTATTTGTGTAGTAAGATTTCTTGGTTGCAGTTCTAAATGTGTAGGTTGGTTCAATTATATTGCTCACTGAATGTAGTGTACTGAAAATAGAAGGGTAGTTACGAATCATAAATTTTCAGTTTGCAATACAGTTTTGTAAACAATGCTACGATTACAAAGCAGAGGCCTAAGGCGTTCGTACTACTAGGTACTTGAACAATGAGAAGCATGGCATGTGCAACACGATAACCTCGTGTTGTGAGTAAACCTAACATGTCTTAGAAATTGTAAAATGTCGGGATTACATGGTGGTGCTTTACTGAGTGCACCGGGGATATTTTCCCTTCCTAATAGCTTCAGACCCTGCTTCCTTAGCACGGCGGGCCTCTCTCGCTTCCTCTCCCTATCAGCTTCACGTTCCTCGGCCTTCTGATGTCCCACTTCTGCAATCCTCTTCTGAATCTATTCCTGATTTTTCTTGCGCTTCTCCATTTGTTCTTCATGCAGCATTCGTTGCCACCTTTGTGCAGCCCACCTTGCTTGATGCTCCACGTGGTCCTTATCCTGCTGAGATTGCTCGGTGTCTAACCACTGCACGAAATCACATAGAGGCGGTGGAGTCTTTCCCCAAATCATGTTAGAAGTCATTACTAGATCTGAAAGTGACAAACTCTGATAGTGTTTTGTAGTACCTTTGCTCGGTCCTTGCCATAATGCTTGGGCGGGTCGTACTCGTAATTCTCACACATGAAGAACCTCTTGCCAAAGTCGTCCCCCAAAACCCTTGATTTCATTAGTTTGCACAAGGATCCGCAAAAACAAATATGCACCTGGACTCCTTGGGGGACTGTTTCCGTCACCTTACTCCATGGAATGTAGGTTTATCCTGAGGATGCCATGGTGTTTAGCCCTGGCAATCAGAAGTGAGCAATCAGATTGCTAATATACTATATCAACGCTAATCATTATCAGGAACTACACCTAAATGTACCACTAATCACTCCTAATAATAATTAAACTGATTGCTAAACTACTGTTTCAACAAAATACTTTCTACAATATTCTAATATTTTCTAAACATTTTTAATATTATCTTCCAATTTTTAAGACTTTCTAATACTTCTCTAATAATTTTCTAGTACTTTCTAATACTTAATCTAACACTAAATGTACTGTATCAATGCTAATCATTACAAGTAACTGCACCTAAATGTACCACTAATCACTCCTAACAATAATTAAATTGATTGCTAATCTACTGTTTAAACAAAAATAATTACAACATAATCTATTTGTAAAGTGTAGAAGAATTTTAGTTACCTGCAGTCGCCGGCTCGAAAATCCGGCAGGGCTTTACCTCTCTCCCTCCCTCCCTCTTTTTTCTTGGTTTCTGGAATTTTAGTGATGCAAATGAGGGGTGGGGGACCAGCCAACCCTTATATAAGGGTGGGAGGGCCGGGCGGCCTGGGGGGCCGGCCGCTCCGCTGCGGGGCGACCGGCCCCCAGGGACCTGCGCGCAAATATTTTCGCAAAAGTTTTTGCACAAAAGCCCCTGCTGCCCCGCAGCGGGGCGACCAGGTCCCGGTCGCCCGGCAGCGGGGCGGCCGGGGTATATTCCTGTAAATTTCGAAAACGAAAATATATTTTTGTAAAAAACAAAAATAAAAAAATAAAAAAATAAAAAAACCGCCAGATTTGAAAGCGTCTAGCACGGAGATTCTGTGGGCCGGGACAGAAAAAAGTCAGAGGCGGGCCGAGGGGTCCTTTAGATTTCTCCAACTTTTTTTTTTGAAAAGCTTGCAAGAGCACTGCATTGTCATTTAAGAGAGAAGTAGCAGGTACAAAATTCTACAGGTTTGATATTACATAAACTAGGAGGAACTCGATCTCTGAAACTAAAAGACCAAAGAGAAACATAGCATATAGAACTAGGTAAACTGTGGCCCTCCACAGGCCAACTTTCTTTCTTGAATTTCCATCTTGATCTCGTGCAATACCTCTATTGCTGAACCTAGCTTGTGCTCAAAAATACGCCGGTTCCTTTCCTTCCAAATGTTCCAAGCGCAGTACATCGTGAGCGCTGCTTTAGTTCTTCTTGTCTTCTTGGGCAGGTGTGCTAGCTCTTTTTGCCACCAATCAACGATCTCCAGGCTCCCATTCGGTACCTGAACCAGTTGGCCCGCCCAGGCTTGTATTCTTTCCCACACCAATCGTGCAAATGGACATAGTAGTATTAGATGTGCTGCCGTTTCTTGTTCTTGATTGCAGAGTACACAGACCGGGTTAGATGGCCATTGCCTAGCCATCAGTTTGTCCGCAGTGAGGACCTTGCATTGTACTAACAGCCACGCAAAAAACTTGTGCTTGCTCTCCGCCTCAGCTTGCCAAATAGAAGCTCCATTGAAATTGCTGTAAGATCCCACAAATTGCGCGTTGTAGGCAGATTTAGTAGTGTAAGTGCCATCTGCATTCCACCTCCATGTAATGCTGTCCGGCTGGATATTCAGTTGCACCTGCTACACCAGGTCCCATAATCTGACAAAACTTGCCATTTCTTCAACTGTTTGCATTCTCCACAACCCTCTTGTCCAGCTTTGATTGATCAACTCTTCACTAACTGTTCTGTTCTTTCGCCATGCTAGCTTGAAAAGATCAGGAAAGATGTCCATTGGTGCCTGCCCTTGTAGCCATGAGGATTGCCAGAAACTAGCCTTAGTTCCATCCCCAAGAGTGACGATAGTGCTTGCACGAAATAATTGCCTATCAACAGCATTAACCGGTGGTTCTGTACCAACCCAAGGCCTTTCTGGTGAGGTCCATTCAAACCATAGCCATCTTTGTCGTAGAGCTCGGCTGAAGAGATCTAAGTCTAAAATCCCCAGCCCTCCAAAAGATTTTGGTCTCTTTGTTTTACTCCAGTTGACTAGGCAATGTCCTCCATGAACATCAGGTGTTCCTTTCCAAAGGAAGCTTCTTCTTAGCTTGTCTATCTTTTTTATTGCCCACCTTTGCATTCTGAATACTGTCAAGTAGTAAGTTGGTATTGAGGTTAACACAGAGTTGACCAATTTTAGTCTTCCAGCTCTATTCAATAGTTTTCCTTTCCAGGTTTGCAATCTTTTCCCCACTTTATCTATTAAAGGTTGGATGTCCACTCTTCTAACTTGTCTCACATGTAAAGGCAATCCAAGGTAGGTGCAAGGAAATTTTTTTATGGGGCACTGAAAGGGTTCCAGTACATGCTGTAGATCCAGTCCCTCACATTTCACTGGGTAAGCTGCACTCTTCTCAGTATTTGTAATCAGTCCAGACACACTTGCAAAAGCATCTAGGATGTTCCTGACAACCTGCACCTCGTCACTAACTGGATTAATGAAAATTGCTGCATCATCTGCAAAGAGACTTATTCTCAACTTGGCTTTTCTATTACAAATTGGTGTCAATAACCCTTGCTCAGTGGCTTTGTTCAGCATAAATTGAAGTGGTTCCATAGCTAAGATGAACATCATTGGCGACAAAGGATCACCCTGTCTCAAACCAGTCCTGTGCTTGAACCATTTCCCCCTTGTTCCATTTAGTAAAATTGATGATGTTGATGTTGCTAACAAAATTGTCACCCATTTTCTCCACCTGTGCCCAAACCCAAATTGCTCAAGTACCTCTTACAGGTAATACCATCTCACTGTATCAAAAGCTTTTGCAATATCAAGCTTCAAGAAAAGTGTTGGTTTGCCAGCCCTATGTAGTTCTCTGATTATGTTTTGCATGTAAAGGAAGTTGTCCTGTATACTCCTTTTCCTGATGAAAGCACTCTGGGCTCTTGACACCAATTTATCTAGATCAGAAGAGAGTCTAGTAGCCAGCATCTTTGAAATAAGTTTGACAAAACTATGGGACAGGCTGATAGGTCTGTAGTCTCCCACTGAAGAAGCATTCTCTTTTTTTGGTAGTAACACTATGTGCGCATTGTTGAGTAAGTTGAAGTGCTGATCATGATTGTTATAGAAAAAATTTGCTGCTGCTAACAGGTCCCCTTTTATTATATCCCAGCTTGCTTTATAGAAAGAACCGATGAAACCATCAGGGCCCGGTGCCTTTTCTGCAGCAATGGTCTGGACAGTTGACCTGAGTTCATCTTCAGTGAATACAGCTTGAAGGTGTTGGAGATCATGCCTGGTAATTTGGATTTGGTTCCAGTCCACTGTTAGTTCCCTTGATTCCTGATTGCCTAATCTGCTATTGAAGTGTTGGAACACACACTGTGCTTTCTCGTCATGCATGATCATGATACCCTCCCGACTGTGTAAAGTTCTGATAAAGTTTTTCCTCTTCCTGGTATTGACTTGAAGGTAGAAAAGTTTACTACTTGCTTCTGCTGCTCTGATGTTAGTTAATCTGGACTGTTGTTTTGCTCTGAGCTTCTCCACCGCCGTCATGCCCAGGAAACGCACTTTGAGATCTCGTCTAAGTCTGGTCTCTGAATTGCTTAGCTGACGGTGTTCTTGCACTACGTCCAGTATGCCAATTAACTGTCTTGCTGCTCTCAACAGTAATTTGTTATTGCCAATTTTCCTTTTTGCCCATTGCTTTAGCGCTTTAGCAGTTCTAGCAAGTTTGATGTGCAGCCTTAAAAAAGGGTTGTGTACATGCACAGGTCGGTTCCAAGCAGCCTGAACAACATCCTGGTACCCTTGCAGCTTCGGCCAAAAATGTTCAAAACGAAACCCTCTGTAAGACAAAACTGCCGATGCGCCTGCCAAGAGTAGTGGGCTGTGATCCGAAACCAGAGATGATTGTGCTTCTAGAGCTGAGTGAGGAAGCATGAGATCCCATTCAACTGTACAAAAAGCCCGGTCAATCCTGGTTTGTGTGACATCATTTGACCACGTATACTTTCTGCCATTCAGCTTCAGCTCTTTGAGCTCTAGGTAATTCAGAGTGCTACTGAATTCTGCCATTAGCAGTCGGTTGAGATTGTCGTTGCTCTTATCTTCAGCATGTAGAATCAGATTAAAATCCCCAATCACTAACCAATTATCCCCAGTCACCGCTTTGACTTCCCTCAGCTCCCTCAAGAACTCAATTTTTTGTCTATCACCCTGTGGTCCATACACCACTGTAAGCCACCACGTCGCCAGACACTGTGTAGAAGCAAGACAAACTGACACAGTGTGTTCTCTAAATTCTGAATTAATGATACTGTAGAAATCTTCATCCACTGCCACAATTGCCCCTCCCCTAGTGCCTTGTGCTGGTAGGAAAGCGAACTGAGTTCTGAAACGAGCACCCAGGATCTCAGTAATGTCCTCCGCTGTTACATTTTCTAGCTTTGTCTCTTGCAAGGTTGCAATGGTACACCTTTTGTCCTGCAGTAGATCTTTGACGACCTTTCTTCTCACCTTATTATTGAGTCCTCTAACATTCCAGTTCAATAGAAGGCATTTTTGTTCACTCATTGGGCAAACGAAAAGGACTCAAGCCAATACCCACTCCACCTAACACAACTAGAGGGCTAATAACAGTGTCCCTCTTACACCCACTCCACACACACAAGAACTCTCCAAAGGAAAAGCACAAGCGCCTTGGTAAACTTCCAGGGGAACACACGCCAAGAACACGTACACATACAGAAATAAACACCCACACCCACACCCACACAGAGAACGGGGCATCCCTGCCTAAGCTTCAGCGTGAATAGCAATGGCGCCATATGAGTCAGCATCCCCCTCTTCTGGCAGCCCGAACAGCACTCTGTATTCAGAAACTGTGTCTTCCTTCAATGGCCCAACAAACTGATCCGTGATTTTTTCTCCAGTTGGTGGTTCTTTGTCATTCTGCCCTTCAAAAGTCCCACATTTTTTCATTAGTAGTATCGTTGCTTGCTGCTCCAAAGTGAGATCAGACTTTGGTTTATTGGCCAGCCTGGTGCTCCTTCTCTTTGAGTCTCTTGTTGGTTGTGTTGTCTGCAACTGTGAGTCATCAGCGTCTCTCTTCACAACTGGAGTAGCCAGAACTGCACTTGCTATTTTCTTGGTGTAGGGTAGATTACCACACTGCACAAGCGAAACAACAGGTTCTGTCCCCGTTTGTTCAGATACAGTTTCTGGGCCCTGCTGGACTAGGTGATGCGGCCCAACAGCTTGCACGAGTGGGCCTTGTTCCCGCTCTTGCATATGCTCCTCTGTGCCCTCAGTACCCTCTACTGCTGGCCCAGAACTCAACAGTGGCCCTGGCCCGCACTCCTCGACTTGAAGAAGCCTACTCGCTGGTTGCTCACTTGCCTGCTCTTGCTTGGTTTTCGAAATGCTCCAAATTTGCAGACACCGCGGTCCCTTGGCCCTTTACTGTTGGCTCTTGATCAAAGCTTTGTTGAAAAACCTCTTGGTCAAAACTTTCAAACGCTTCCTCTCGCATTGGGTCCATCACCGAGGCACTGCCTGGCTCCTGATGCCCGTGAGTTCTGACACCACCGGATCGGCCTCGGACAGAGCCTTCTTTGATACGCCTGTCTGTTGCACTGCCTCCGGTTCCGTTGTCCTTCCGGTGCGCTTACCACCATCATCCTCAACAGCTCCGGCAAACTCAGAGGTCGGACTGCCAACCCCGGCGGCGTTCCGTCGCCGGTAACCTCCAGTCTGCTGGGATCGAAAGCTTCCATGCCTGCTGCTACCATTTGCATCGCCCCTGCCTCTGGCAAAGTCGTGCCAAGAATCTGGTGGGAATTGCCTCTGAGCTCCCCTGCCATTCCCGCCCGGCGGAGAATGATCCCGGCGATGTTCCCCCAAACGATCATGAACAGAAATGCGTCGAGGGTCAGGCTGGCCGTCCAGAACACCAAGATGCCATGAGAAAGTATATTTGACCGGCCATTCCTCATCAAGAGAGTCATTCGGAATGCCACTCATGTCACTCTCGCAGCTCCACCAAGATTGACTGAGCCGATCACTGTAATCCCACAGACGGTCAATGTGGATGAGGACCTTGTAGTCAAGCATGGCTGCTGCCTCGTTTCTGATCTCTGGTATCTCCATGTTTCCAAGACGAGTGTAGAAGTCATTGTGAAATTCTTCAGTGAACTCTACAGGTTCCTCTAGTCTAAGCACACCTTCCTTGGCAATCCCATCCGGATCCACGGTCCAAATCCAGACACAAACACAAGTTTTCTCTTTCTCAGTGGGTGTCTCGGTGTCAATAATCTCAACAAAAGCAGAGGAAGGGAAAAGCTTGGCAATTGTCTCCACTAGGGCAGCATGCGATGGAATTCCTTCAAGGCAAACACGTACCCGGTACTTCAGCTTGCTCGCCGCAGCTCCAAACTGGCGAGTCCACGGCATGACATGGATCTGAGTACGTCCCGCCGCGCGCAGCCCCCGCCCCAGCGCCATATTGCGGTGGTCGGGCCGCTCGAAACGAAGAAGGAAGGTTGCCTCCTTCATCCGTGTGACACTCTAGCTAGCACCATTGCACGTCCAGAAAGAAAATGCTTAGCAGATGCCAAATGGAGGCCCAGCTCTCGGTCTCTGGGCTGCAGGGCCCATGCTATACCTCCAGCCCAAAATCACAATGTCAGCACTTCCCCCTCTCGGCGGTTTTTTCTTTTTTATATTTAAAAAAATTAAAATTTCAAAAATATATGTCTGTTTTGAAATATTTCAAAAATATACCCCGGTCGCCCTTCCATAGGGCGACAGGCCCAAAGTGTAATTTTTTTTCTTCAAATTTGCAACGAAGTCCCTGGAGAAAAAAAAAGGCCCAGTCGCCCGTTGGGGGGGCGACAGGGGCCTGTCGCCCAGCCCACGGGCGACCGCCTCTGGGCCCAGCCCACGGGCGCGGCAGGGGGCCTGTCGCCCCCCGGGCGACAGGGGGGCCTGTCGCACTCCCCCCCCCCCCCCCCCCCCCCCCCCCCGCGGGCGACCGGGGGTGTCCCCCCTATAAAAGGTCCAGCCCTCCCCTTCCCTCCTTATTTGAGCCCGAAAATTCCACCAAAAATCCAGAAAAAAAAAGAGGAGTGAGGAGAAGGAAAGCGACGAAGCCCTGCCGGATTCAGCACTTGTGATCTGCAGGTTAGTACATTTAGTTTAAATATTGTTATATTTAAGTACTACGTATTTTAATATGAGTAATTTAATTTAATTAGTGCGTTAGTAGAACCATTTAAGTAGAAGTTCAATGATACTTTAGTTTGTAGTTACGTAGTAGTAAATTAGTTTAGAAAATTAGTACTACACATTTATTATTACAATTGCAGTACTATTAGAGACGTGTTTATAAATTAATTATGATTTAGAATAGAATTTGGCATATGCAGTATAGAATTTGAGTGTCATCACGTTGTTATGAATACTTATACGTTGTAGTTGAATTTCATACTTAGTTTTTATGGATTATTGAATAAGGTAGTGAAGTAAAGAGTATAACTCGATAAGTATTATGTGATATACAGATATGTCGAGCAAGATGCAGTTTCAAGTATTTTATGGTGAATACAATGTTATGTATGGGCCAAATGGAGTAAATCTTTCTGCCTTTAAGCGCACATCTAGCGGCATAGATAAACCTCTGGAAAGGAGTTTTGGTTCCATATGTAAGTGGCTACAGCGTGGGTTCCATGTTGATCCGTTGACACATGTGATCACTGTCCAGTCTCTTGTTAATTGGGAGGTAGAAAGTGAATTATGGGAATTAATGATGATACACAGCACTGATGACTGGCAGAAGTACATGCAAGCAGCTCTAGAGCGTGGGTGGCCTCTGGCCATTCTTGTTCAAATCCGGGAGAAGACACAAAATGAAATCCAACATTGTGCAGATCAAGGAACTCCGAGTATTCGAAGAGAGACCAATTATGTTGAGCAAGATGAGTCAGAAGAGACAGAGAACCAAATCATGGGACCACAGGGCCTTGCTGATGAGGGAGAGAGAGGATACATAGCATTGTGGACGAGATGGAGGCAGAAGACCAAACCGCAATAGAGATAGAAGAATATGAGGACTCATCTGATGACGAGCAGTACTCATTGCCAAAAGAGTGGAAAGAGCATGGTTTTGGCAGTCATGTCGCAGAAGATGTACGAAATCAGGAGTGGGAGTACAGAGGGAATGAGGTAGTGCAAGGTGCAACATATCCAAACATTGAAGCCGTAAAAGATGCTGTGAGACTATGGGCAATCTCATTGAAACGAGAATTCAGAGTCGTAAAGTCTGGCAGTAAAGAATATGAGGTGAAGTGTGTGAATGCTGGATGTCCATGGCGAGTACATGCATTTAAGGGAAAATGGAAGTCAAACTGGAAATGTTCCATTGTCACAGAGCACACTTGTTTGCTGTCAGAAGTTCTTCCCTCGCATCGCAATATATCATGCGACTTTGTTGCAAAGCAAATGTATGGGTTTATTATGGACAACCTAAATTATGAGCCAAAAATGATTGTTCGACACATTGAGCAGACTTACCAGTACACCATCAGTTATTTGAAGGCATGGCGAGCTAAACAAATGGTGTTCGAGATGCGGTTCGGCACATACGAGGCATCATATGATAATCTACCTCGTATGTTATCCCAGATTGCTGCTAGAAATCCTGAAAGCTTTTATGACACATACCTTGTACCAGCCGTGACTAGGGGACAAAGAATTATGCAACGAGCCTTCTTTTGCATAGGTGCTTCTGTTAGAGCATTTCAGTTTTATCTTCCGGTGATCTGCATTGATGGCACATTTTTGACTGGAAGGTATAAAGGTCAGATACTCACCGCAATCGGTGTAGATTGCAACAACCAAATTGTTCCGTTCGCATTTGCATTTGTTGAAAATGAGAACATAGACAGTTGGTATTGGTTCCTTGAACGAGTGAAGAATCATGTTGTTGCTGCACGTCCAGATGTGTGCCTTATTAGTGATAGGCATGCAGGTATCCTGCAATCAATACTGAAATTGCAACGTGGAACTGCGACAACGCCTCCATTATGGCCTGATGTCCAAAACAGGTGGTGCATTAGGCATATGGGTGCAAACTTCTATGAACACTTCAAGAACAAGGATCTTAAGAACCTGTTTAAGAGGTTGTGCACCCAAAATCAACAGAGAAAATTCAATGCATTATGGCAGATGCTTGATCAGTTGACTGCAGAGCTAGTGAAGGTAAGGGCATCAGGAGCAGCCACGAGTCAGGCTGCAGAGGCTAGGGATTCAATTGAGAAGCCATTTTCACACTGGATTCGAGGTGCACCTAAGGAGAAATGGTCATTCCTTTATGATACCAATGGAATACGGTATGGTATTCAGACAACGAACCATGCAGAGTGTTTCAATATGGTTATGCGTTCTTGTCGTGCCTTTCTACTTGTGGGAATTGTTGAGTTCATCATGTATGGGTGCATGAAGTATTTCAGAGAGCGTTACACGGCTGCAAGCATAAACATCAGCAACCCCCAAATTCAGTTTTGCAAAAGAGTGACACAATATATGCAAGAGAAGATTGAAAAGGCCAAACTGCACCGCGTCATATCCACAGGTACAATGGAGCATAGATTTGAGGTTCTATGCAAGGATAGAAGTGGTCGTGGTATCCGTAGAGATAGAGTGGTACAGGAGAGTTTGATTACAGTTGATGGCAAAGCATTCTGCTCCTGCATGAAACCTAAGTTATTGCATATGCCATGCTCCCATCTCATTGCGGCATGTGCAGAGTCTGCGTTACAGCCAGGACTATTTGTTTCACCGTACTTCAGCAAGGAAGCAGCTGTATCCACATGGGGACATGAGGTATACGGGATTGGAATTGTGGGGCCTTTCACTCAGGATAATGAGAATAAGATGTTTATTCCTGATCCAGCCACTAAAAAGGCAAAGGCCGCCGTCAGACACGTCGTATTCGGAATGGTATGGACGAGTCGGAAGCAAGCAAGGCACAAAAGCGTTGCAGCCAATGTGGATCATTGAGTCACAACTACAAGAAGTGTCCTCAGAATGCACTTCACGATGCTGCTGACGTCGGTCCTTCCGGAAATCCCAGAGATGGAGCACCTCCTACGTTCAGACGAGCATCGGCGAGAATTGCTCGTGGAAGGCATTCGGTGTCATGATCCACAATTGTATTTCATTATTTGTAATATGTAGTAATGAAATATGGCAGGTATGTAATGAAGTATTATTATATTTATGTGTCCAGTTTATATGAAATATATATTTACCTATGTGTTCTCATATATTTTTGAATGCAGGTATGGAGATGGACTCCTTGCTAGACCCAGTGATCGACTCGAGCCACAGGTCTTACTTTGCAGCTGTTGAGCACCGAGCCCTAGAGGTGCTACGTCCTCGTCCACCCGGCGAGGCGATCTCTATACACCACGATTGGTGTGACCGGTATGTAATGAAATATTATTGTTTATCACTTATGTATTCGCCGGTATTCCTTTGTTTCAACATTTTTTGTTTTTTTGCAGGTTACGTGAGGCCGGCCTACTGACTCTGAGCCGTCTTGTCGAGGTTGGGCCTATTCAGCTCGACCGATCCCTCCTGACGGCGCTCGTTGACAGATGGAGGCCGGAGACACACACGTTCCACCTCCCGTGTGGGGAGATGACTCCTACGCTGCAGGACAAGGCCTACCTCCTCGGCCTCCCTATCGTCGGGGAGGCTGTAGGTCCGCGTGTGGTGGCGGCCTCATGGAAGGATGAGCTGGAGGCCCGTTTTGCCCTGGTTGACCGCGTGGAAGAAGCAGGTCCGATCAACCCGCACCCGCGAGCAGCAGGTCCTTCGAAGACCTGGTTCCTACAGTTTACAGTACGTATTCATTCCATATATAAATTTAATTGTTACAATTCACATGTTCCATTGATAGTTGAAACCATTAATCTTAATTGTTTATGCAGCCTGCCCTGTTGGCTGCGGATGCCGACGAGTACAGTGTGACCAGATCGCTGGAGGCGTACCTACTTTGGTTGTTTGGTTACATCATGTTCAACAACACTCATGGCAACTCGGTCGATAGGATTCTCCTTCCGTATGCACGGGAGATTGCGGATGGGGACGAGGACGTACCGCCCTACAGCTGGGGTGAGGCGGTACTTGCAGCCACTTACCGTGGACTCTGTGACGGCTGCATGAAGACACATGGGAACGCTATCCTGTCAGGGGGCCCACTACTGCTACAGCTTTGGTCGTACGAGAGGCTAGCCGTTGGTCGGCCCTTTGTCAGCCACGAGCCTTACCACGGAGGCATGTACGGCGACGAGGAGGACGAGAGGCCCACTATGGGAACTATCTAGATCTGGCGTCAGGTACGTTCGCAACAAATCTAATTTTGTTATTCATTGTTACATGATGTAGTAGCGTAATTTTAATTTTACTTATTCGGAATGCAGAGGTCCTGGGCACATGCGCGGGTTAGACGCGCATATCCTGAGTTTGTTTTGGAGCTCGACATGCTGACGCCTGAGGACGTTATCTGGGAGCCTTACAGCCCAGAGGCTGTGGCTACCCGTGCACCAGCAGGCCTGTCTTCGCACTGCTCTGCGAATGCGAGCCTGTGGCTTACTTCTGCCGTCCTGGTTTATGACATCGCGGTTGAGGCATATTGCCCCTGGAGAGTCAGGAGACAGTTTGGGCAGCGCCAGGAGTTTCCGGTGCCCACCGCGTTGGAGCGTGTCAGTCGCCAGGACCACAGGTAATTATGAATGAACTTGGCTCATACATTCGGGTCGAATTTAACGATTCTTCGTGGTCCACTTTGTAGGTTGTCAAGGAGTGGCTTGCCGTGCTCTGATGATTGGCTCACCAAGATCCAGCCGTGGGTGGACCAATGGGAACAGGCAGACGAGCTCTTGGTCCATCCAACAGGACCACACACAGACAGCTCCTTTAGGGCTTACCTCACCTGGTACTTACCCCGGACTCGGGCTCGTCTGGTTTTTGTTGACACTCACCCGCAGCCACACCAGGCGAGGCCTCAGGATGGCTATGGCCGGCACCACGTGGAGGCACTAGCTGGCGTGGTGAGTCTCTTGATCATATTTGCATATATATAAATAAATATATATATATATAATCATATTCATATTCATAAGATAATTCATGTGTTTGTAACTGTACTTTTACTTAATTGATGCAGCTTCGCCTTTGCAACATGATGGAGACGGACTGCTCGACTTACTTGACGAGGGTACGTGCCGGATCCCCAATGACCCAGTTTGAGCAGACAGAGGCATGGTCGAGGCAGCGTGATCAGTTGCGTCAGGTAGTGCACAACTTCGGAAGCCGTGTGCAGTACGAAGACAGCCACGGGTCGTTTCAGGCCTCGTCGTCGTTCCCGTGTCCGTCGACCATGCACGGGCCGACGTCGCAGTTCTTCCCAAGTGCAGGTAACGTACATATCTCTTTAAAATTGCATCAAGTGTTCCTACATATTTACTAATATCACATACATGATACGATCCGGCTACTGCATTCGGCCATACTGGAATGTTTAGAGGGACAGCACCAGTTGGCGGACCGTATCCAGGGATGGTACCGAGGCCACAGATACCGGCCTACACAGGTTAGTTTATGTTTCGTATTTCGGTTTCTACATGGCATGACAAAATATACGAGCGTACGCTAACATCCACATTTTTTGCGTAGGATTCTACCCCGATGCGGGCGTCGGATCTTCTTCTTCCTCCTTTCGACCAGATAACGAGACCTTCACCTTAGACGACTTCGACAGCTTGAGTCCAGAAGAGCCTGCCGCGCAAGGTGACCCCGATGTCTTGGGGTATTCACAGCTAGGAGGAGCACCACTTGGGATCTCTCAGCAGCAGACACCGCAGCCCCTTGCGCGTCCTGAGCGACAGGTGAGGTCTCCGGATGTTCTCACCTACTCCGAGGGACATGTCCGTACCCAGCAGAGGGCTAAGAGGGTCCGACGCCCTAGGGGTGGTTAGATGTATCTGATGTTTATTTATAATGAGATAGCTGTGGACCGCTTATTTGTATCCGATGTTTATGATTGTGGTAGGTTACTTGTCATTTGTTTCTATAGATATTATTGATGTGAACTTATTATGTTTGTGGGTTCCATAATGCTCGTGAAATAAGGGAAGTTCTTGCGATTTTTTCCCGTGATTTAATGAAGGACAAGTTACGTGCGGTAGGAGTTAGCGGCCGAGATCTTGCCGACGATGATGACGAATACACGCTCGAATAGCTCAAAATAGGTCCCTGGAAAAAAAAGCCATGTCGCCCCCCCAACGGGCGACAGGCCCCTGTCGCCCTAGGGGTGGGCGACAGGGCCTTTTTTTTCTCCAGGGACTTCGTTGCAAATTTGAAGAAAAAAAAATTACACTTTGGGCCTGTCGCCCTATGGGAGGGCGACCGGGGTATATTTTTGAAATATTTCAAAACGGACATATATTTTTAAAATTTTAATTTTTTTTTAAATATAAAAAAGAAAAAACCGCCCCCTCTCGAGCCCAAACCTAGTCTTGTGGCTGCACAACGGTGATAGTTTCTACTATATATCTTTAATTTCCAGGTTATCAAATACTATCGAAATGACTCTTGCTTTGATTCATAATTAAGCAATACTGAATTGAATTGGCGACAGACGAGCAACCATCTCCACTGCACCTCAATCGTTACCGTAAAATTAGAAGAAGGAAATAGCTCAATTGATAGCCTTTATACGTTTGAGTATATATCAATTTGGTTTTAAAAAGTATGTATTGCGTCTTTGTTTTTTTTAAATCATAATAAAGAAAATAGATAAGAACACGACCGGAAGATAGTATATTACTAGAGATATGTAAAGAAACATGTAGCTTTTGGCCAACTCTTCCATTTTTAGTCAAAGACTCAAGGATATAACCAGCCATGCATCATTGTTGTACTATTTTATACAAGGTCATTTGTGGCCTTCTTGTCTTCCAAGTAATCCCTATACGTCATCAATCAGTCGTATGGTAATGACTATTTGGCTTGGTGAAGCCTTGAAGGGGACTTTTGGCCCGCAATTCCAATTCTGCGGACGCTCGCCCCAAGCGCTGCTAGGGGTCCACCTGCTGCACGTCGCACCCACCTTCCACCACGGCAGCAGGTACGTACTTGATTTTTTTTATTTTATTTTTTCTTTCACTTTTTTTATTCAATTAGTTTTTTAACATTTAATATTTGTATTCATGTGGATCCTTTATATGCATAATCTATATACATAAGTTGTCTAATAAATTTTTATCCAAATTATGACAAAAGCTATATGTATAATTTATATCCGTCATAAAAAATGTGCTACAAAATTATTATGTAACAAGTTAGGAGGATATAGTTGTACGTACAAATCGAATGTTGTTTAGAAGTTGTATGTATAAGTTACGTGTATAAATTGTATGTCTTGAAAGTAATGCTAAAATCATAGTCTGAAAATGTTACTAACGAGTTATATATCAAAGTTATATACATAAATTATCGTACACCAAAAATAGAAAGCTGCAGAAATGAAAATCTTTTCAAAAGTAGAAAGTTTGCTGTTGTCGATATATTTCCAGTATATTTTTTCCACGGAAACCTGCAGGGCCCACACTGGTTCACCTTAGATTCCATCTCCAAAGGAAATATTAGAATTACAAACTTCTACAAAATATTTTTTTTGATATAATTTTTCCAAGTCACAGCAAGACGTCCGGCCCGGCGACGGGGGCGAGGTCGTCCACTGGGCTGGTGGGACGCTCGGAAAACGAAACGATGGGAAGACGCCGGAAGGGAATGCCGCCCGATGCTAGTAAAGGGAAGTTAATACCATGTCTGACTGAAATCGCTCGCTAGTTCCGATCTTGGCGCGCGCTCGCCAATTAGCGGATGCCTTTTTGCCTAGGAAAGTGAATTATTGGTGCTAGGTCCACTTGGAGGTTCTCCGGCCAGATGCGGCAGAGCGCGACATCATGTGACTGTCCTGATTTCCTGATGAACACTCTGCTTACTCTGTACAAGTACGTCTAGACAGGTTCCGGTGTCCACATCGGCTAGACATTACACGATTGACTATTCAATTTGCACGCATGACGCAGGAAAGGTGTTTTTTTAGTTTATCCGATTAACTTATGTGCCACAGCGACTAGCTAAGACATCATGTATCTTTGATGATTTGATCTGTATAAGCCACAGTGGTAGAGTGATGCGTCTGCCGCTCCTGGTGAAGTTCCTGATGGCTTCAACGCTAGAACACCCCGGGCCGCACCGACGTCGTTTGTCGGGCCACTGCCTCCTTGCGCACTGCAGCAGCCGCCGATTCCTTCGCGATCGGCAGAGAGGGGTTTAGTGTTGGGTCCACAAGGGGCATTATTGGAAAAGTACTTGGGGTGATTTTTGTAGAGACCCAAGTATTATCGAATTTGTCCTTTTAGTTCAAGATCCTATGTACTGTGGGACGAGCTGGGTTTAGTTATAATTTTTAGAAATCCGAAGGGTCTATTTGCAAAAATGACAAAGGTTAGGGTTTGGGGCTACAAGGGGGTTATTTGAAAAGTTCTCGTGGGTTTTTTTGTTTAAAGACCCGAGCATTATCGAATTTCCCCTTCTTGTCAAAATAAACATTAATTCAAGGTTCTATGTGAAAAATGTATAACGTGAGTACTGTAGCATTGGGACAAGTTGGGTTTAGTTTGTAAATTTTTGAAAACTGGAGGACTTTCTACAAAATAGAGAAAAAGGGTGTTGTTGATAAGCTGGATTTAGTTCTAATTTTTATAATATCGGAGGATTTTTTTCAAAGCCAAAGATTTGGATGTGTGACACGTGTCCTCTTTCCCCTAGGGTGGGGAGAAGGAAAAGGGTGGGGCTTTTAAGGCCCGTTTCAATGGGAGTTTCATGAACATCTAGACTAAGAATTAGGTAACTGTTTCAGATGAGTTGTATGGTGATGAAACTCTCCTCACATCCCATGAAACTCTACCATTCTCTCTCCTTGCCATGTCAGCAAAAGTAATGGTATTTAATATCATGAAACTCTCCATGAAACTTCCATTAAGACTAGCCTAATCATTGCAAATACTCACCGTCGAACTCTCGTCTGCCAAACAAATGAACCCCTCCATGTCACATATATGCCATATATACGTGTAACAGTGTCATTGTCCTATTGATTTCCGTGTCAAACAAAGAGTTAAAAGCTAAGATTTTAACATGATAAATTTCAAACATACATAAAGGTGCAATCCAAAGGGGGATACTACTATGATGACCAACGATGAGAAACTAGAAGTAATTGGTAACAGTCTATTGCAATCAGAAAAGACAAGTGTGTGTGTCTATATATATATATATATGTTTGAGAGCTTTGTCAGCATATAAAGGAAATAGACCGAGCAAAGATAAGTATTCTCAGGGTCCAAATTCATTTATTGGATAAAGTCCATTTTTAGCCATCTAAATATTGACTGAGTTTTATTTTGGCTATGCAACTCAAAAACCGTGTATCCTTAACCATCGAACTATCAAAATCGTTCATATTTGGCCATCCGGTGGTTGTCAGGTTTTTTTTCTTTTTTTTCACTCTTTCGTCCCTTCCGCTGCATCTCGACCGACCTCACCGGAAACCTCGTCGCCGCGGGGAACGCGGCGCCGGACTACCTGCAGCTCCGGCTGCACTCACCGCGAGGAATACAGCGTCGGACGGCCTGCAGCTCCGGCTACGCTCGCGGCGGGGGACGCGGCGCCAGACCGCCCGCCGCTCTAGCTGGCGACGGGGCTTGTCCAAACGCCTCCTCGTCCCTAGCGCCGGGCCTGCCTCAATGGCGTGGCCACAAGCATCGCCTCCTATTCGCCGCCCCTCATGCTACCGCCGCCGCAATTGCTGCCTCGCCCGAGCCGCCCCTGCTCTGTGCCGACTTGCGAGTGCCCCTGCAAGACCCCTACCACCAGTCTTCCCGCACCGCCCGTGGCTCCGGTGTTCCTGCTCAAGCATGCCACTCACTGTTGATGCTCGCTAACGACTCATTTCAAGCGTCAACTATCGTGCAAAAATTGAGCATTAGAAGGAATAAATATTAGCATAGAGTTATTTATTGACAAGTTTCACAGATGCTGGTCTGAGAATGTGTGTAGGTGAATTTGAGCCAAAATCGCAAGAAACTAGCAAGTATGATCCAAGGTATGAATGCCCAACCATGTACAAGGATCAAATGGCCCACTAGACAGCCTCACATGAGAAGGAATGCAGCCCACAAGCAAGGCGACAGTCATCAATCCGTGGCAACACCTTCTCGAAGAATCAGATGCGTTCACGAGGATCGACGGGCCCACCAGAGCTTCCAAACTGCATTAAGACAAGCCATGCCCCACATATATGAAATGGGGGCCCACCTAGCAGTGTCCCGGTCATGTTTGGAGCTGAATGGCCACCTTTACTGGTCGTCTGACCATAGGTCGGTTCGTCTCGGCCCCATCTTCCACGTGTTGGTTCCCCATTTGATGGTTCCAGGAGGCTCAGGGCTGAATTCACGGCAGAAGAGGCCATGGCACCCCTCAATAAATAGTAGAGGGGGGCTCCAAATGTCCACATCCATCAAGTGCTCAACTTCAAGCCTTCTCTTGGTTTAGTGTTGTCTTAGCTTAGAGAGAGGATAGAGGTACTCAGGAGGGGCGCTGGTCTTCGGCGTTCTTCTCCATTTTGTACCTCTACGAGAGTGAGAGAATAATTCGGGAGAAGTGCCGGGGTGTCGGCTCTCTGCTCCCAGCTTGTACCTCTACGGATGCTGCTACATTCTTCGGGTTTAGTAAGTTTTATACTTGGTATAGTATATGCTAGTAGTTCTTGTTGTTGAGTGAGATCAGTTCTCTTACTCGCGGGTTCGTCGCTCTGTTTTCATACAGAGTGTTATAGTTTGCTACGGGATATCATACGTAGTTTGACTATAGTAGTAATCAGTAACGTAGGCATGGTGTATAGGCTAAGGGTTATCCTTCATTTGCCTTATATCCCACGGTTTGTAGAGGCAGGCCCTAGGTGGTGACAGCCCTATTGGTCCTTCGTAATCATCCACGTTCGGATATAGCGTAGAGCTGTTGGCCGGAGTCAACTGGCAGACCAGTTGTAAGCCGGTGCCCGAAGCGAGTATTGTGCCCGAGAGATCGACCTTTAACTCAGTAGTAGCACTATCTTAGGAATCCTCTCTACCCTTCTACCTATCTTGGTGTGTCCTTAGACCGATTAGAATAGAAGAGAGTGCACACACGTTCCCTGTGGATTCGATAACCCTTGGAATACTCTGAGGTGAAAGCTACAACGGTATCCGTGTGCTTGCGGATTTATTCGTGACGCTAAAATACCCAACAATCTTTCTGGCGCCATTGCCAGGGAACGGTTGCTATATCTTTCTTTGAACCTAGTCGTCCTCATATCCTTTGCTTTTCTTTTCTTCTACCTTGACCCCCGCTATCGATAGAGAAGTTATCCTTTAAAAAGCTTCTCTACCCTACGGGATTTATCCCGTATCATTTTTACTTTTCTGTCTGCTATCTTTACCCCCGCTACCTATGGAGAAGCCATCCTTTCACAACCTCTCTGGCTCAAGGGGCGAGTTCAATGAGCCACCATCCTCTTCCACATCCGGCTATGAACCTTGTCCTGACCTTATCGCTATGGTTCGGGAGCTTTCCTTCTCTAGGTTAAGTAGCGAGAACCCAGACCACCATCTACAAGAGTTCGAGCAGCTTTATTCACACTTTGCCTCTGCAAGCATGAAACAAGATGTCCTTCGGTGGATGTTGTTTCCCTTCTCCTCTTAAAGGGAAGGCAGAGAAATGGTACACATCTTATACTTATACCGGAAAGGGCAGCTGGGACTCCTTGAAGACGAGATTCTCTATCGTCTACTTTCAGTAGAATGAGAAGGAAACTTTAGGCGCAGCTTGGGCCAGATTTTTGCTCCTAGTGAAGTCCGACCCTACCATGTCGACACTCTGTCCTTTAGTCCTTTGAAAATTTAAGAAGAGTCTCGATAAGGAATCCGTCGATTATCTCAACTCCATCACTGGAGGAGTACCCCTCCATAAGTTCCCGGCTGAGGTTAATAAAATCCTAGATTATATTACCGAGTATACCTCCTTGTCAGTCGAGTGTGATCCTCTCCAAGAGGAGTGTGAGTTGACCCACGAGGACTATCTAGCGGCTGAACCCAATCCTTCATTTCCCATATCCTCAGATTCAGCTGTATAACCCTCACCCGAACCAGGAACATCGGATGAAGAAGAAATTCG
Organism: Panicum virgatum; assembly: GCF_016808335.1. Classification (NCBI taxonomy): domain Eukaryota; kingdom Viridiplantae; phylum Streptophyta; class Magnoliopsida; order Poales; family Poaceae; genus Panicum; species Panicum virgatum. The sequence goes on along the minus strand of NC_053138.1, from coordinate 36,111,879 downwards.
ACCCTCGAAGTTCCATTCCTGATTCGAGGATGATCCGTCTGGAACCCATAAATACACCTCGAATCTCATAAATGCCCAAGTTGGGGAGGAACTTTCTTCTGTCCATGCCGATCAATCTCAAAAATTCTTTGACAGAACCTTCGCTTAGGCCTACCGTACCTCCTTCTCCTCCTGATCCCCGTAATGAAGCACCTCTCAAGGAAGCCATGAAGGAGGAATGGTCAGATGGAGAGAAATGCTTTTCTGAAGCAATTTGGATTAGCTCACCCTCCACAATCACTCCTTGCTCAATAAGGGGAACCTCCGTAGAAGCCCGCATTAACCCCATCATGGAGGTAAATGTTTTGCCATGGCACTTAGCATACACTCTTTTGGGCAATGTTATGCTAAGACCATCCGACACTCTCTTAAAAAGTTGTCCCTTGGGACACATCCTTGAATGTCGGGTGGTCGTAAGTGCCGTGCCACTCATAGTAGACAAAATCGAGGTCAACTTAGATTTCCATATCTTCAATATCCTTGATTTTGATCTTCTCCTAGGATTCCCGCTTGAAAAACTTCTCGCATCTCAAGGAAGCCTAGAGGGAAAGTTTAGGAAAACTACTTCTGCCACTACCTCTTGCTTAGAAAATTCTATGGCAAAGCATTTTCCCAAGCGAAATCCGCTCAAGGAGATGATGCATGAATCTCCGTTCATATCATCCAAACCCATTCTCTTCAAGGTTGCAAAATCTGCCACTTTCGAAGAGAGGAACTCGGAAGAAATCCCTCACTTGTGTGAAGATGAATGATCATCATCCCTCTTGAGCGAGTTTGAGCATCTGTTATCGCCATAAATTAACAGGATTAATTTATGGGCCGAAAGCAAGATGGGCTTAAAGCAGAAGATTAAGAAGGCTTATAAATCGGCTCCTACGTGAGCATTTGGGCCCCATGGGCCATGTATCTCTAGATTTAGTTCAAGATTAGAGATAGAGTCTGATCGAGACAAGATTAGTTTAGATTGTTTCCCAAGTCTCCGGACTATAAATATGTACCCTATGTTATTCATAAAGGAGGAACGTCATCACGTCTCGCAAACAACAACTCTCGGCGCATCGCCACCCCTAATTCTAGGGTTTCATCCAAGTAAGCGACATGCTGCCCTGATCGCTTGTTGCGATCAGGGCAGTGTTGTTCTTGCTTTTACCTTGGTATTACTCGTACTGAAGCATTTTTGATGGCGAGTAATACTTGTTATCTCGATGTTCGTAGCATGGCTTTTAGTAGATCTGTTGTGCTTTGTTGCTTATCATCTATGAATATCATGTTGTTTCTGTGCAGTCACGTTTTAATCTTATGCTAGTTCTTGTCGCATAGAATTAGCTGCACAGAGACAACACCCTGCTTCTTTTATCTCTAGTAGATCTAATCTGTTATGGTTTGCTCTTATCTTTAGGAGTTGGCATAATATCTGCTAGGTTAGGCCTTGCAAACGGGTTGGATGATCCGGTGGTGTAGTAGATGCTTTTATCTTAGCCTTGATAGGGATTGTTCCGGGAATCGGCTTTTGCTAGTTCTTAGGCCTCTGTTTTGGGTTATGGTCTAGTTATCTATTACGTTTATTAGGCCCAGTCACGTGTAGGATGTTCCGATCTAGTAGTGAAGCTTTTACCATCGTGGATTAGATTAATTAGATTTAATTGAAGCAGCTTTACAGTTATTTGCTCTATTCATCATATCCGGATAGATACAGATCCAATCTGACACCGGGACTCGATCGGCTCTTTAAAGCTGATGCAAGAGTCATCCCGGGGAGCCGACCATGGCTCGGACTTATGTTTACACGTGTCTTTGTACGCAGGAAACTGTTTGGAGCACGTTCGCACCCTCCTGATCGGGTATAGGTCAGGTGGCACGCCCGGCTTTCCACGGAATCTCCGGGCGCGTGACGGAATTGCGGGCCGTCGACGAGGGAGCAGTGCCTGCCAGCGCCCCGGCAACCTCCCGGCTCTTCGTGTTGCCTGTCGCTGCTCGCCAGTGGGTTTCGACCGACAACACATTCTGGCACGCCCTGTGGGACGATCTCAGTGTCGGACCCTTCTCGGCAACAACGTCCGCTGCAACAATGTCTGGAGCTCAAGATCAAGAACCCGCTCCCAAGCCCATCACGTATGAAGAGCTCCCTCCTGAACATAAGAAGAAGTATGATGAGATCAAAGCTCTGTTGGAAGCCGATCTCATCAGCTCTTTTGAGAGAACCCGCAACCACGGCATTAAGTGGAAGGGGTTCTCACCTGAAGGCGCTCTCGACAACGTAGATTTGTCTGTACCATCAGAGGAGCGCACCAGGGGCCTGCGTCAGGAGATGAACTACATGGTGGCCCATACGCTTCATCGGCACTCTCAGAGCCTGATGAACGAACTCGAGCGCGTGGCACATCGCGTCATCCAGGAGATAATCAAGAACCAGTACTCTCCATCGGGACCAACCCTAGGGAGTCACATAGAGAAAGCTGCACTGCATTCTAGGCCGCTATTGCCGTTCTCATTTGCGGCTCCAAAACCACAAAATTCGCCGATCTACGTCGTCCACAAGATCGGCGGTGATCCTGGAGAAGGCCAATTCCTCACCGAGCCACCCAAGGAGATCCCGCATGGCTACACGTGCGCCTACATCCCTGACAGCGTCAATCCAACACGCTCGGTGTAGATGGTAAACCCAGGAGCTTCTGGAGCAGACGCGGAGAAACAAGCGTGGCTGGCAAAGTACGCTACTGGGTCGAGTGCTGAGCCATCGGCCCCAGGAGTTCTTAGTGTGGAGCAGGTCAGTGCAATACTGAGAGACCAGTTCGGCATCCTGCCCAAGAGGAAAGCGATCGGCTATTCCAAGCCGCATCCAAGTGACTACGACTTGATCCCGTTGCCTCCCAAGTATCGGCTTCCTAAATTCACCAAGTTCAACGGGTCAGAAGGAGCCAGCTCCATAGAGCACGTGAGCCGATACTTAACGCAGCTTGGGATGATCTCAGTGTCGGATCCGTTGAGGGTCCGGTTCTTCGGCCAATCTCTTACAGGCCCAGCTTTTGGATGGTACGCGTCATTGGCTCCGGATTCTATTCGAACTTGGAGGCAGCTGGAAGATCAGTTCCATACCCAGTATCATTCAGAGGCTGCTGAAGCTGGGATTGCCGACCTCGCCCAAGTCAGGCAAAAGCGAGGAGAGACTGTGTCGGAGTACATACAGCGCTTCAGAGAGGTTAAGAACTGATGCTACTCATCGCGCATCACAGAGAAGGAGGCAGTCGATCTGGCTGTTCTGGGACTCGCTAAGCCGATCAAGGATCTGGCTTTCCAGTTGGAGTTCACATCTCTGGCGCACCTGGTGCAGAAGCTTACGGCGTATGAGCATTACCACCCTGAGCTGTACCAAGATAAGTTCAAGCGCCATGTAGACATGGCCCAGGCGGATGAATCTGATGACTCAGGCGAGGAGCAAGAAGTGGCCGTGGCAGAGTGGACTCGGGGGGCAAACCCTGTCCCGTGCAAGTGGATCAAACAGCAGGGGCTTGTGAAGGGCTTCGACTTTGACGTAACCAAAGCAGAGCAGCGATTTGATCTGCTCCTCAAAGAAAAACAGCTGAAGCTCCCAGAGAATCACAAGCTACCGACGGCACAAGAGCTCCAGGGGAGGCTGTACTGCAAATGGCACCACTCGTTCACTCATGCCACGGGTGAATGCAAGGAGCTGCGTCGTCAGATCCAATCGGCTATCGAGCAAGGCCGATTAATTCTGGCTCAACACACGATGAAGGTTGACATGAAGCCCTTCCCACAAGCTAACGTGGTGGAGCTATCAGATTTCGGATCCGAGGGCCAGAATTTGGCATTCCAGATCAACATGGTGGGACCCATGCGCCGCCATGACAAGCAGAGGAGAGAGGCCGCTTCTGGCAAACGGCCGCAGGATGAGCACGAACTGGAACAGCAGCATGTGACTGAAGAGCAAGTGCGTCACATCCGCAATCAGCTTCCAGCTTCTAATCGGCTTCTGGAAAAGTACCAGTACTAGTACATGTTGCGCCGCCGATACGAATCGGAAGAAGATGAGTACGAGCACCGCACAGGAAGGACACTGGGGAGACACCAGGCTATACGCGATCACTGGCATTGCCCGTTCTTCAGGTACTGTTGGAATTCCGGCATGAGCTGATTGCCTACTATAGATGATTGCTTGGAGTGCAGGCCTCGGGGACGCCAGCAAGACGAGACATCGGTGTTCCAGCGCTTAGGGCCCAGAACACGTCATGATAACTGTGTGAGGCGGCCATCCAGGGGTGATTCCGAGCCAGAAGAAGAAGATAGGTACCATTGCCCACGGTGGTGTCCTGACGGGCTTAATCGCTCGCAGAAGCGCAGAGTATAGCGCTTGCGAAATCTGGAAGAGGCAGAAGCAAAGTACCTCGATGTGCTGAGGAAGGCACGTCCGGATGTCGCGGAGCAAGTCAGGCGACGGCGAAGGGAGGAAAGGCGCCCTCCAAGAAAAGAGTGGCGCCCCAAGAAGACAAAAGCCGATGAGAAGCCATCGACTGATGTGAACATGGTGTTCGTGCTCCCATCAGAGTTTCGGGCACCCCAACCGGAGGATTTGCCTGTTGCACAGCTGGATCTGGGCCCATAGCCGATCATCTTCGAGAAGCCCAAGGAGAAAAGCTACAAGCATCTGATGGGATTGTATCTCAAGGGCTTCATTGACGGTAAGCCTGTGAATAGGATGTTGGTCGACACCGGTGCTTCAGTCAACCTGATGCCATATTCAGTGCTGCACCGGTTGGGGCGTTCTTCTGCCGACCTAATCAAGACCAATGTGATGCTCAATGACTTCAACGGACAACCATCAGAGGCAATGGGGGTTCTTAATGTGGAGTTGACAGTGGGCCGCAAGACGATCCCGACTTCGTTCTTCATCGTCAACAGCAAAAGTACATACACGGTATTGCTTGGGAGGGATTGGATTCACGCCAACTGTTGTATCCCTTCCACAATGCATCAGTATCTCGTCCAATGGGATGGCGATGAAGTGGAGGTGGTCCGTGCAGATGACTCTAGCGAGGTCTCGCTCGCAGACATGAACGCCTGGGTTGCGGAAGGGCAAGAGCCGATCTCAGGGATCGCCCTGGAAGATTGTGATCGGATCGAAGCAACAAAAAACGGACTGAGGCTGGTCTTATCCACTGGCCTCACAGAGTAGACGCATCCTGGCATGCCACGGGATGTAAAAGAGATAGAGAGGCCGGTCCCAGCGACCGGCCCCCAAAAATAGAAAAATTATGTTTGGGTTTGGAATTTTTACATCATGTACATACGATGGCCTGCTCTGGCAGTTGGCCACTCATCGACTATTTGGTTCCGAATGATAATGGAAGTATAGAAGCGGCCAGCCCGTGCGGCTGGCCAAATAATTTTTCTTGTCATCTCCCTGTGTTTGTCGCTGATCTTGAGGATAACGAGGACTCGCCTGCGTTAGCAGCTGGTTTTTCAGACGACGGCAAGCTAGGATACGGGTTCACGTCAGCTGATGATTTGGAAGAGGTTGACATCGGTCCTGGGGATAAGCCACGGCCGACATTTATCAGCAAGAAGTTGGATCCGGTCTTGCGTGAGGAGATGATTGCACTACTGAAAGAGTACCGGGATTGTTTCGCATGGGACTACACTGAAATGCCCGGTCTAGACAGAAGCATCGTCGAGCATCGGCTCCCGCTCAAGAAAGGGTTTCGGCCGTTTCAGCAACAAGCACGTCAGATGAAGGCCGAAGTCCTAGAAGAAGTCAAGAAAGAGGTGGAGAAGATGCTGGACGCTGGGTTCATCAGGCCATGCCGGTACGCAGAATGGATCTCCAATGTGGTACCGGTACAAAAGAAGGATGGCCGATGGCATGTCTGCGTCGATTTTAGAGATCTCAACAGAGCGACGCCAAAGGACGAATACCCGATGCCTGTTGCAGAGACATTGATCAACGCAGCTGCTGGCCACAAAATGATGAGTTTTATGGACGGTAATGCCAGCTACAACCAGATCTTCATGGCCCTAGAAGATGTGAACAAGACCGCGTTCAGAGTACCGGGCACAGTCGGTTTGTTCGAGTACTTGGTTATGACCTTTGAACTAAAAAATGCCGGTGCAACGTATCAACGTGCCATGAATTACATTTTTCATGATCTCATTGTTAAATTGGTAGAAATTTATATTGATGATGTCGTGGTCAAATTCAGATCAGCTGGGGGGCATCTAGAAGATCTACGTCAAGTTTTGGAGCGGACTCGAAGGTTTGGGCTCAAGATGAGCCCAAAGAAGTGCGCTTTCGGCGTATCGGCCGGTCAATTTTTGGGATTCCTGGTGCATGAACGGGGAATCGAGATCGGCCTGAAGAGTTAAGAAGCTGTAAAGACGATGAAGCCACCTACTACGAAGAAAGAGTTGCAGAAGCTCATCGGTAAAATCAACTTTGTCAGACGATTTATTTCTAATATGTTTGGGCGCATCGAACCGTTCATGGGTTTAGTGAAGATCAAATCCGATGATGAGTTTCGCTGGAGGGCAGAACAGCAGCAAGCTTTCAATGAAATCAAGGAATATTTGTCAAAGCCTCCAGTGTTGGTTCCTCCTCAACAAGATAGGCCGTTCTACGTGTACCTATCCGTGGGTGACACTTCCATTGCTTCGGTGTTAGTCCAGAAGCACGATGGCCAGAAGAGGGTGGTTTTCTACCTCAGCAGGCGGATGTTAGACGCCGAGACTAGGTATCTTGAAATCGAGAAGCTTTGCCTTTGCTTATTCTTTACATGTACGAAACTTCGTCATATTTTGCTCTCGGCGGAAACAATTGTCATATGCAAATCGGATGTCATAAAGCACATGCTGTCGGCTCCTGTTCTGAAAGGCCGGCTTGGAAAATGGATGTTTGCATTTTCAGAGTTCGATATTCGGTATCAGCCTGCAAAAGCAGTCAAAGGACAAGCACTGGTGGATCTTGTTGCAGATAGGATAAGCACTGATATTGCCGCATTATTTATTCGTGCTTGGGCTATGTTTTTTGACGGATCGGCTTGTGATGATGGGTGCGGTGTGGGAATTCTGTTGGTCTCGCGTCGTGGAGCGACTTACTCCTTTTCCATCAGAATGACTGCCCCATGCACCAATAATTTGGTGGAATATGAAGCCGTTCGCAAAGGGATGGAACTACTCCTCGAAGCTGGAGCGGAAGCAGTGGAAATTTTTGGAGATTCAAAGCTGGTGATTTCTCAGCTCACGGAGGAATATAGATGTGAGAGCGAGGCTCTTTTTCCAATATGGATGCAGTGCCGTGAGTTGATGTCATAATTCAGGTACATCAATTTGCACTGGATACGCATGACTCTGAACAATGAAGCCAATGATTTGGCACAGATGGCTTCTGGCTACAGGGAGACAGCCGATGGAGTCGATGTAGAGGTTCAGTTTCTAGAACCCAGAGACTGGAGAGCTGATATTTTCAATTATTTGAAGGATTCGGCTCGGGGGCATCCAGAAGGATAAGACTCAAGGCCATGAAGTATGTTCTAATAGGGGATGACATGTTCTACAGGACCTTGGAAGGACTACTACTTAAATGTCTAGGACCTTCAGAGTCAAATCGGCTCTTGCATGAGGTTCATGAAGGAGCCTGCGGTACTCATCAATCGGCTCATAAGATGAAGTGGCTGATTAGGCGATCGGGTTATTACTGGCCCACCATGCTTGAAGATTGCTTCAAATATTACAAAGGATGTCAGGCATGTCAGAGGTTTGGCAAAATTCAGATAGTGCCAGCATCAGTAATGAATGCTATCATCAAGCCGTGGCCATTCAGGGGTTGGGCCATGGACATGATTGGTCAGATAAACCCATCGTCTAGCAAGGGTCACCAATGGGTCTTAGCTGCTACAGATTATTTCACGAAATGAGTAGAGGCAGTGCCCATGAGGTCAGTAGCGTCAAAAGATGTGATCAGCTTTGTCAAAGAGCACATCATTCACAGATTTGGGATCCCTCAGACCATTACGACCGATGGAGGATTGGTCTTTATATCAGAGGAGTTCAAGATGTTTGCCGATGACATGGGAATTAAGCTGATCAGATCATCTCCATATTATGACCAAGCTAATGGACAGGCTGAAGCATCCAACCAGAGCCTCATCAAGCTCATAAAGAGAAAGATCGATGAATATCCTAGGCGCTGGCATGAGGTGTTATCAGAAGCTTTGTGGGCATATCGTATTTCATGTCATGGGTCCACCAAGACATCGCCGTACCATTTAGTCTACGGCCAAGACGTTGTGTTACCATGGGAGATCACGGCCGGATCAAGGCGTGTTGAGTTTCAAAATGATTTATCTGTTGAACAGTATGCAGCCTTGATGAACGATAATGTGGAGGATCTGACAGAGCTAAGGCTTTGGTCGCTGGAGAAGATCAAGGAAAATAAGGCAAAAGTTGCTCGTGCGTACAACAAGAAGGTCAAGCCAAAGAATTTTTAGGTTGGAGACTTGGTTTGGGAGGCAGTATTGCCATTAGGAACTAAAGATAAAAAGTATGGTAAATGGTCTCCAACTTGGCACGGGCCGTACAAGATTGATCAGGTTTTGCCTAGGAATGCATACATGCTCGAGGAATTGGATGGTGTCAAGTTTCGTGTTGCTGTCAATGGTCAACACCTCAAGAAGTATTTCCCGAGCATGTGGGAAGGCGAGTAACAAGAGCCGATGAGATCCATCTGGCTCTACCGAGAAAGGCCAACACGTTGAGTTGGCCAGTAAAAAAAAGAGAGAAAGAGGCCAACACGTTGAGTTGGCTAGTAAAAAAAAGAAAGAGAAAGGCCAACACGTTGAGTTGGCCAGTAAAAAAAAGAAAAAAGAGAAGGGGCCAACACGTTGAGTTGGCTAGTAAAAATACATATGAGAAACGAGACAGCCGATGTGTAACCATCGACTTAAGATGTTTTTAAATGAGTACAAGTTTCAGGTTTTACAGGCAACATCAAATGTTTTGAATAGTTTTACTAGTTCAGAAATCTTTCTATGGCATGGACGGCTTCTGCACGTACAGCATCAGCTTTTGCTATGATTGCTTCATCGTCATTGTCATCGCCTGATATTATCTGCCGACTCAAGGTGCTTATCTCTGCAAACTCTGTCCGTATCTGTTCAGTCATTTCTTGGGCTTCCTGCTTGGAGTTTGCGATCGAAGCTTTCTCCTCTTGGATTAGTCTTTGGGTATTGCGGACCTTTTCTTCAAGTTCCATCAGTTCCTTTTCCAAGAGGTTGAGTCGTCTTGTGTTCTCGGAGATATCAGCTTTAGCATCCAGAGTTGCTTTCTTTTGGTTGAGGGCTTTGCACTTTTGAGCAATGTCAGTTTTCAGAGAGACTTAAGAATGATGTGCTTCTATCCTTTGTTGAGCTGCCTTCACCTCTGCCCGGAAGAAAAGGAGATGGCCGGCTGGCCAAAGTTTGACTTGAAGTGATTCTAGAAGCTGGGTTTCTATCTGCTCAAGAATTTCTTTTATCTTGCTGGAATCATCAACCAGAGCAGTGATCGGAGCAGATAGTAGATCCTTGACGAGTTGAAGCTGATGTGCCAAATTAGCCGATTGCTGCAAAGATGGTGTTTCTGCTCTGGGGTCAATCAGACCCATTGATGCCGGATCAAAGGAAAGCAAACCTGAAATATCAAAGCCCCATGGACATATCTGGGGTTAGAGCAAGATGCATTCATGAAGCTATCGGTTGGTTCAGAAACGGTTCTCATAAAGGTTACCTATTCTAAACAAGAAGTGATGATCGGTTCAGGTGTAGCCGATCCGGTTGGATTGGAGGTGACAACAGGGGCTTCGACTGTGTTAGCCTGTTCGTCATGCACATCCGTCAGAGCATTTGAAGTGTCAGTTTTAGGGATGTCTTCAGTTGCGTCCTGAAAATAGAGTTACGGTCAGCCAGGATATATGTGCATAATAAAGAAAAGTTTCAGAAAAGATGAATCACCTGGTTGGTGTTGGACTCTGATGGGCTCGGGGAAGCTGGTGCTGGTTTCTTGATCACTCGCCTCGTGATCATCTTCCTTTTCTTGGTCAAGACTCGGGGGGCAACGCTTGCAGAAGTTTGTCTTCGTTTGGAAGCCGACTCAAGTAAGTCTGGCTGAATGGTCATTATCACTTTCTTCATTGTTGGTGATCCCTTGCAGAAGAGTACGTCAGGGGCAATTGGAAGAAAGTGGAATGGCTCCCCGTTGCTGGTCATAGGTTCTGGACCATCCTGTTGCTGCTAACAGAGTGAGCAGGATTAGTCAAGTAAAGGAATGGATGATCTAGAAAGAGTAAAATGCATAAATTCAGTACCTCTTCCTCGGGGATTATATATTCAGGATCAATTTGCTGCAGTCGAGGACCTTGAGCTTTCCTGAATACATGAGTTTTCCACAGTCCCCACCATGTGCTGAAGTCGATTGATGAGGAGGTGAAGGACAGATCAGCTGGTATTGGAATGTGGAGATCGTCGAACATGCTGTAGCATCTTGAGCTGGTGAGACCATCAGGCAGATCGGCTCTGCTCTCCACCAAGTGGTGAATATGGAAGTGGGGAGGGACCTGTCCTAGGCCAAATTGCCGAGCTGCTATGACTGGTTGGTAAGATTCATAACGTGGTTTGATAATTCTATTGGAAGTGCTGATGCCAACAGGAAGGAAGCCAGGTCGAATCATTAAAGAATATAGATGCCGAGTGCTGTCGTCATCGGCAAAGTTATCTAATCTGAAGGCAGTTGGGTTCTCAAAGGATTCAGATTCAGTGATTGGGAAATAAAGGGGATTCTCTAAGCCTTTGTAGAAGACTCTGAACCAGTTTGCTGCATCTGTTGAATTCAGTTTACTGCCAGGAAGACTGAATAAAGCTTGGTCATAGCTAGTACATCTAATTGGTTTGCCACTCTCATCAGGAAAAGAGTTCTTGGTTAGGCCTTGGAAGTTTGGGATATGGTGCTGAAAGTACAGTTGTGCCCACAATTGAATAAACCACCAAGGGCCTCCAGTTCTCAGTTTCTTTCGGTTAAGCAGGTTAGATGTCATCAAATGGAGATATCTGTATGTTTCTCCAAGGAAAAGTTTGACTAGGCCGGTGTGATTGCCATGGGCCAGGTGATAGGCCAAGGGAAGATAGTTCTTAGTTGGAGCTAAAGAAGGACCACAGAAAATGAAATGCTCTAGCCAAAGATTTAAGAAGGCTGTGTGTTCTTTCTCAGTCACTAGACCTTTCGTTTTCATGTGCTGATTCATGTAAGTGCCCCAGTTTGTGCAGTTAACCTCGGAAGAAATTTGGAAGGGGACTTCTGCCATTTCGTCTAGGCCAGTGATCATGGTGACATCCAGTAAAGTAGGAGTCATGGGTCCATGACCAAAGAGGAAACAGTTCGGAGCATTAGACCAGAAATAGCCGATGGTTTTCAGAAGATTTTCATCTTTGTCAAGGGGTGATAGTGATAAGCTAAGTGCATCGGCTATGTTCAAATTCTGCCACAAGGGCATATAAGTTTTTGCTACTCTGCTGTACCATGTAATCCAGCTCTCAGGGGGATTAGGCCAGGCTCTTAAGCAGTCGGCCCAGAGGTTCAAATCGATGTTTTGACTCACAAAAGGAATCCTATTTGCTTCACAAGAGATCAAATCTATGGGGTTTTCATGGGTTCCTGGGCCAAGACAGAAAGATTTTGGATTGGAAGGATGCGGCAGAAGAATATCTGACACCTGAAGTTCAGAAATTCAGAAATATGCATATGGTGTCATGTTTCAGAGTTTAGTGTCTCAGAGGCTTGGTAAGCTGAAGAAAACTAAATGTTTAGGCCGAATATTACCTTCAGGCCGCAGATTGCCGCATCATCGATTGCAGAGTTTGTCGTCTGAGCTGCAGAATCTGCCATGGTACAGATCCGTTGACTTGGGGTTTGGTTGCTGTGGATTCTGATTTGGATTCCGGGTGCTTGGAGAGTTCTTGCTCGAATTTGTAGAGCTGGGTTTTCGAATTACGCTCGGATTTGAGAGTTTGTCGAGTTCGGTTCAAGGTGGAAGTGATACTCTACTCTTGTGCGGATTGCTTCTAGTTTGAATTTCGTCGGCTCTTGGATATTTATAGAAGCCTGATGCGTTGCCATCGGCTTTTTGGAAAGTAAATCGGACACACAGGATTAAAGGGGAAATCGATTCCATTAAAAGGAAAGATCATTACAAGGGAAGCCGATTGTTACAAAGGAATTAATCCTTCGGCTTTGTGATCCTACTCCTACGATGATACCTACATCTACCAATCGTAGGTATCTGAGTGCCTACGACGCTTGGGGCTTCGCGCCGATGTGTCTCCGTCGTCGTCATCGTCGTCGTCGCTGCCGCTGTTGCCATCATCCTTGGCACTGCTGCTGCTTCCTCCACCGCCGCTGCTACTTTCTTCTTCACTCCCCTCTGTGGGGGCTTTGAGGAATTGGTGGGGGTATCCTCCTGCCGCCGTGTCGTTGCTGGAGGGGGAGTCAATCTCTTCGGAGGAGTCGGCTCCCTCCCAAGAGAAGACGTCATCTTCGCTGCTCTCTAGTTCCTCTTGGAACAGGAACTGGAGGTCTTCTTCTCCTTCGATCTCGGGCTCGTCCTCCTCGGAGACGGTCCCGAAATCGAACTCCTCTGCATCCCAATGCAGAGGAGCCAGCGCTTCGTACGCCGCTGTTGGGTCCCATTCGGGGGTCGGCTCTCGGCTCTCTGGGATAGAGTCGATGGAGGAGGCGGAGAGGGAAGAAGAAGAAGGGGGTGAGGAGGAGGAAGAAGAGGAATCTCCAAAAGAGTTGGAGCCGGAGGAAGAAGAGATCGACATGGCTGGTGGAGGAGTGGGGCTTTCTGCGCTACTGGCTTTGGGAGGAAAAAGGAGTTTGCTGTGAAGAAGAGCCGATTCGGGGTGAGATTAAATAGTGAAAGATGGAAGACAGATCGGTAGTTTCACATTCTACGAGGAGCCAGTTGCAGAGACGTTGCGTCTTCCTTGGGGGTTGCAGTGTGTTTAATGAACATTAACGGGAAGATGAAGCGACGGAGTGGTTTTGGAACTATCATTGCCAAAACCAGGGGGCATGTGTTATCGCCATAAATTAACAGGATTAATTTATGGGCCGAAAGCAAGATGGGCTTAAAGCAGAAGATTAAGAAGGCTTGTAAATCGGCTCCTGCGTGAGCATTTGGGCCCCATGGGCCATGTATCTCTAGATTTAGTTCAAGATTAGAGATAGATTCCGATCGGGACAAGATTAGTTTAGATTGTTTCCCAAGTCTCCGGACTATAAATATGTACCCTATGTTATTCATAAAGGAGGAACATCATCACGTCTCGCAAACAACAACTCTCGGCGCATCGCCACCCCAAATTCTAGGGTTTCATCCAAGTAAGCGCCATGCTGCCCTGATCGCTTCTTGCGATCAGGGCAGTGTTGTTCTTGCTTTTACTTTGGTATTACTCGTACTGAAGCATTTTTTTATGGCGAGTAATACTAGTTATCTCGATGTTCGTAGTATGGCTTTTAGTAGATCTGTTGTGCTTTGTTGCTTATCATCTACGAATATCATGTTGTTTCTGTGCAGTCACGTTTCAATCTTATGCTAGTTCTTGTCGCATAGAATTAGCTGCACAGAGACAACACCCTGCTTCTTTTATCTCTAGTAGATCTCATCTGTTATGGTTTGCTCTTATCTTTAGGAGTTGGCATAATATCTGCTAGGTTAGGCCTTGCAAACGGGTTGGATGATCCGGTGGTGTAGTAGATGCTTTATCTTAGCCTTGATAGGGATTGTTCCGGGAATCGGCTTTTGCTAGTTCTTAGGCCTCTGTTTTGGGTTATGGTCTAGTTATCTGTTACGTTTATTAGGCCCAGTCACGTGTAGGATGTTCCGATCTAGTAGTGAAGCTTTTACCATCGTGGATTAGATTAATTAGATTTAATTGAAGCAGCTTTACAGTTATTTGCTCTATTCATCATATCCAGATAGATACAGATCCAATCAGACACCGGGACTCGATCGGCTCTTTAAAGCCAATGCAAGAGTCATCCCGGGGAGCCGACCACGGCTCGGACTTATGTTTACACGTGTCTTTGTACGCAAGAAACTGTTTGGAGCACGTTCGCACCCTCCTGATCGGGTATAGGTCAGGTGGCACGCCCGGCTTTCCACAGAATCTCCGGGCGCGTGACGGAATTGCAGGCCGTCGACGAGGGAGCAGTGCCTGCCAGCGCCCCGGCAACCTCCCGGCTCTTCGTGTTGCCTGTCGCTGCTCGCCGGTGGGTTTTGACCGACAACAGCATCTTCCCTCTGGCCCCGAGAAAGTTGTTCTCGACCACGATCAAGATTCAACTATGATTTCCCACGATGAATCTCTTGAGATGGAGAACCTATGGCCCATGGAATTTTGTGAGGCGCCGACTCTGGAGTTCGATGAAAAGGATTCCATAGATGAGCATGGGACCATAATCTTTAAAACACCATGCTCAACCAATGCAACTCCAGAGTCAGGCATGCTTAGTGCACTATGCACACACGAGGACTACAACCACCTTATGGTCCTCTTCTGTAAAACTTTCAGGAGGTTAGTTGTAGATGTATATGTTTATCGTAAAAATTACCGATTTCGTGGGTGCACCGTGGCACTAACCTTGTAGCTAGCTTTAACAATTGGTGGTGAAACAATGACCCATCACCAATGATGGCTACAAGGGGTCTCATGGTCGAGCTTATGACCATAAAAACAAAGCACTACCGGAAGATAGCCCGGATTATCATTTATTTATTTACTTATTTATTTCCCTTCAACAAAACCAAGAGCATGTTCTAGGATGTATTTTTCCTTCGGGTATTTTTGGTCGCTAACCTTTCCAGGGAAAGATCAAGAAGAATGACGGACAAGCAACACCTACAAACATGAAAGCTACACCAACTACAACCCCTCGATATGCCTTGATGAAGGAACAACTGCAGAAGGAGACTTGAACTCCATACACTTGAAGTTTTGCAAACTCCAAGTGTGGGGGAGGTATGTGAGTGCCCTGAAGTAAGTTCTTTCTCAGTCCATATCTTGTCTTTGAATTGGTGCTAGTCCTCGCATCTTGCTCTATATATAAAAAAAGAGAGGAATTGGCAAACATTGAGTCTTCATCAACAAGACACCATGGTAAGTGCTCTCAATGTCCTGCTTTTGACATTAAACAAAGCCCTGCCGGGAGGTCCCCCGAGGATCACCAGGTACGTGCTCATGCTTATCTCTGTTTGAATAAAGCTCAATCATGATTCATGTTTTCTTTATCTGTTCTTGTATGCTCTAGTTTGAATTGTGTCTGCAGCATACAATCATAGGCGTTTTAAATTAAGCATGGTGCTTAGGTTAAAATGTCCTCATCAGTCAAACTAGACTTTGTGTTAAGTTTGATTGATGTTCTAGAGTTAATACTTGTATAGATATTGGTTGCATATGTGGACTAACCCCTGCAGATGTCATCAAATCCGATTGGGTGAGTCATTGAACTGAATTCAAATGGAAAGGTAAGACAAGGTTTTGGATTAATATTGCACAACATACTCATGTTGATGCAATTTTAGTTCAGACTTGCTTGAGTAAGTATCTTGTTGAGATTAATTTTTAGTTCAAATAAAGTTTAGGAGCTCCCTGGTTCTTAAAACTAGTAGAGCCATTAGTTTGTTTCCATATTTTTATTTTTGAATAAACACCAGGTACAAGAACAAGTGTGGGGGGATCTCTTGAAACTTTCAAGCAAATACACTAGAGATCTCCCACAACACGTGCACAACACCGAACGAACCAGAATGCAAAAGGCCAAGATGAACTGGTGCTAGCGTTGGTCGGCAGGAACCTAGGTTTGACCGACTAGCACTAACCCCGTTCATTCTACATCACGAAGGTTTGTGCACTCTTCCCCTCACTCTCCCCAACCTAAGAGTTTAAATGAAATTTTTGATCAATCATTAAAATTAAACTCAAGGTATCCTCTGGTTCTGTGCTTCTCAATGATTGCCTTGCATACTTTTTATTCTTTGCTAAGCTTGAGCTTGTGAATCATATCGTAGGGAATCCATAATTGTTAAGCTGTTAAAAAGTGAGATATGGCTTGATGGAAGAATCCTTGCTTTCTTTGCTTATATGTATGGGAAATTTTTATCAAAAGGGAAACCTCCATAGCTTTACAACTCCTCGTGTTTCTCCTACCAAAAATCATATGTCGATCTTCGTGATAAAACCTTATGCATATGTGCCTTGTTGTTGCATTGAGCTTCATCAAACTTTGTGACCCTAGTGAGATATCTTTCATACTTGCTTGACCAAGATTACGTGCACTCCACCAGCTAAACTTCTATACTGAAAGTTAGTTATGCCATTTCCATCCATCCACAAAATAAACTCCATGTTTAAAGAGATCTCTCTCTCTAGTATCTCTCAAATGAGGCATGAGCTATCCAAAAAAAATGGCATGCCCAAGAAGCATGACCCAAAAAAAATAGGGACACATGAAGGTCCCGGTGTTGGAAAAAAATTTGGACACATGAATGTCCAAGAAAAAAATAATAATATAGCCATGTCCTCATGTTATTCAAATAAAAGGGAGAGAGATCCATAAAAGGAGTACTTCATTTCTACCATCCACCCTCCACACATGTGCACAATATTGATCAACTTTGATTTGTCATCCCCATAGATCCATTGTTTGATTTTGCAATATATGTGACACAAGTGCATGCTTCTACTTTCTCCTATCATGAGCTCCACAAAAGCCATCTTTAGAAGTAGGATGAAATCAAGCAATGCTTTGGTGAGGATATATACACAATGAGCGACATGAGAGATACTATGGAGAAGTAAAGCTATGGTTGTTCTTTGCAAAAAAAAATATTTTCAAAATCCCAGACATATGACAGGAAAGTGGAGGAAACTGAAGTCAGCACCGTTCCACTCTTCAACTTCCCAAACCTTTATGGTAGACACATCAAAATTCACAGGTAAAGGTAAGGCTTAGAATAATCTATATATGCAGGTCTCATATCATATAGAAGCCGGGTCCGCCTTAGTTCTAGCCTTTACTCGAGGATGAGAAAAGAACTAAGTGTGGGGGATCTTGTTGACGCTCGCTAATGACTCATTTCAAGCGTCAACTATCGTGCAAAAGTTGAGCATCAGAAGGACTAAATGTTAGCATAGGGTTATTTATTGACAAGTTCCACAGATGCTGGTCCGAGAATGTGTGCAGGTGAATTTGGGCCAAAAGCGCAAGAAACTAACAAGTATGATCCAAGGTATGAATGTCCAACCATGTACAAGGATCAAATGGCCAACTAGACAGCCTCACATGAGAAGGAATGCAGCCCACGAGCAAGGCGACACATCATCAATCCATGGCAACACCTTCTCGATGAATCAGACGCGTTCATGAGGATCCACAGGCCCACCAGAGCTTCCAAACTGCCTTAAGACAAGCCATGCCCCACATATATGAAATGGGGGCCCACCTAGCAGTGTCCCGGTCATGTTTGGGGCCGAACGGCCACCTCTACTGGTCGGCCGACCAAAGGTCGGTTCGTCTCGGCCCCATTTTCCACATGTTGGCTCCCCATTCGACGCCAAGGTCGGTTCCAGGAGGCTCATAGCTGAATTCACGGCAGAAGAGGCCATGGCACCCCTCTATAAATAGTAGAGGGGGGCTCCAAATGTTCACATCCATCAAGTGCTCAACTTCAAGTCTTCTCTTGGTTTAGAGTTGTCTTAGGTTAGGGAGAGGGTAGAGGTACTCAGGAGGGGTGCCAGTCTTAGGCATTCTTCTCCATTTTATACCTCTACGAGAGTGAGAGAATAGTTCGGTAGAAGTGCCGGGGTGTCGGCTCTCTGCTCCCAGCTTGTACCTCTACGGATGCTACTACATTCTTCGGGTTTAGTAAGTATTCGTGGTGCCTATCTCTAGTTTTATACTTGGTATAGTATATGCTAGTAGTGCTTGTAGTTGAGTGAGATCAGTTCTCTTACTCGAGGGTTCGTCGCTCTGTATTCATACAGAGTGCTATAGTTTGCTACGGGATATCATAGTAGTTAGACTACAGTAGTAATCAGTAGCGTAGGTGTAACACCCTAGTTTAAATTTCAGCATTTATTAATAAATTTAATTGGCTTTAGTTAAATTTTCTAAGGTTTATTGTGTTTAGTTGGCATTTAATCTAATTTTTGTCCCTAATTAATTAAAATTTATCATAGGTTTAAATTTTTGTTGCATACATGCTGGTGCATAATTTTATTTGAGTGTGGTTTGAATTCAAATTCAAATTTGAATTCAAACTTTGTTTGAATTAGAATTAGAAAAGAGAAGGAAAATAGAAAACCCCAACCCAACTTGAAACCCGGCCCAAAGCCAACCACCAACCCAGCCCAGCTCCTCTCCCTTCCGTGCGTGGCCCAAACTCCCCGCGTGGCCCAGCCCGCCTACGCCCCGCGCTCCCCTCACCTCGGCCCAACGCGCGCCAGCGCTGAAGCCCAGCTGCAGCCTGCCTCCCTCTCACCCGCACCGCGTCATCCCGCACGTCAGCGCGCCCCCGCGTCATCCCGCACGCCACGCGCCTCGCCCGCCCGACCTGCCGGCCCCACCTGTCGGCGCCGCGTCAACGCCGCAGCCAGCGCACCGCGCTCCCGCTGACGAGGATGGCCCACGAGTCAGCCCCCTCTCTCCTCCTTCCCTTCCCCGCTCCGCGCAACCGCGCCCGGGATCACCGGCGAGCTCGCCGGGATCCCTATCCCGCCGCAATCCCCGCTCGGCCTCCTTCTTAACCCCAGCCGCACCCCCCTGCGCCCCCATCTCCACCCCGCCGCCACCCCGAAAACCCCAAGCCGCGCCGCCGTGCTTCCGGAGTCGGAGCAGAGCTCCCCTGCGCCGCCGGTGAGCCCTCTGCCGCTCCGATTTCTTGCCGCCGGTGCCACTCCGGTCCGGTTAACCCATCTGCCGGCCTCGCAGGCTCGCCAGGAGTCGATCCGCGGAGTCCAGACGCCCGGAGAACGGCCGCCGAACCCCGCCCGCGACCACCGTCCCCGCTCCGCCGCCGGTCAGCCTCGCCATCGACTTCGCCGGCCCGTTTCCTTCGTTTCCGAGCCTGGTGAGCACCAGCCACTCCTCCCAATCCTTTTGGCGCTAGAATTCGGTAGTTGTAGCCCCGAGAGACCCCCAAATCGGCCTGCGCCGGCGAGCACCGCCGCTCAGCTCCGCCCCGCGCCATGGCGAGCCCCAGCCTAGCCTCCCCGAGCCCAGTAAAGGCCACGGGTGGATCACGCATAGCGCGTAGATCCTCCCCGACCCAATCCCGCTCGGTTTTGACCCCCGGAGCGCCGGATTGGGCGTCTCCGGCGAGTTTTTCCCCACGCGCCGCCGCGGGAAAAGGTCCCCGGCGACCCAGTGCCGCCGGCCGTGGCCCCCTTTGCCCTGGACCGCCGGATCCACAGGCAACGGCCCTGATTAGATCAAGTTGCCGTCCAACCCGAGCCGCGCGATCGCGATCCGACGTCCCAGGATCGTGCGTACCGGTTCGCCCGCGCCCTTTTGCTAAAGAGACCCTGGGTTTATTCTAAATAAACCCGCAGTCCATCTCAGTTGAAATATATTTTCAAGTATGCCCTTCCTTTTAACACTTAGACCCCTGATCTTTTTAGATTTTGAACCCGCCGTCCAGCACCTGGCCTTTTGCACGCCAGCCCTCAGATTTAATCGTTAATTGCGTTTTAGTCCTCGGTTTTTGTAGAAAACCCCCTGGAACTTCAGTTTTCTTACAAATAAGCCCCTAGGACTTGTTTTTAGCCTAGATTACGCGTTTTAGCTCCGATTTTAGCGTTCTTTATATCCACGCGATCGTTGTAACGCGTAGAATAGTTCTAGAGTAGTCTTGTGCGCTGTTTTTATGTATTGATGTACTGTTCTTTAGCTTTTTGTTAGAGTTTGCTTGTATGCTTATTATTGTGCATTGTTTTGGCCATGTGTTCGTGAGTAGACGTTGATCCATCTGAGGAACCTCAGTACCATTACCCGGAGCAGCCGTCTTCGGATCAGTTTGAGCAGCAGCAGGAGCAGTACGAGGAAGGCAAGTATAACATGAACAACCTATCACTTTTAATTACAATTTCATACTGCATTTTAATACTGTATGCCTTTAAGGATTTCCTAGCCAGTTATATCCTTTAAATATACCTTTGGGTTGCATTTTGGTTAGTTGTGCTAGGTTGCTGCGCTATAACACACTCGGGTCCTTTTTAATTAATTTGACTAATGGTTTACTTGAACTTAATTCTGAGAGTGGCACTCTGTGTGGCTTGAGTGGCTCACGTCTCGTTAAAACTGGCTTTTGTTAGAAACATGGTTTAGGGGGCCAGCACGGTGCTTAGTGCTTGGTTGGCCACTCTCCATAAGGACCGGTTCATAGAGCGACAACCTGGGACAACAGCGCTACCACAAGACTGGAATGGGACGGTCTTGGCTTACTAATTAGGCCATTTTGGTTCGGGAGTAACTTACCGACGGGGCATGGGGGGTGGTGAGCTTCAATGGTGGCCAGGCTACGAGGCTGGTCTGTGTGTCTTGTACCCCCTCGAGGTGGTTACCATCGTTGCGGAGCCTGATTCCTTAGCGGTTACACCTTACCAACGTGTCCTTTGTAACGGCCTCGTAGTGAGTCGCTAGTCATCTCACCTAAGGAAGTGTGATGAACAACTGGCGTAGCTCACGACTTGTGGGTAAAGTTGTGCAACCTCTGCAGAGTGTAAAACTGGTATACTAGCCGTGCTCACGGTTATGAGCGGCCCAGATCCTCCTTTTGATTAGTGGAGTTATCTCCTTCCGACGAGGGAGGTGCTTCTCGGGGTTTACCTTGGTGGCTTGGTCGTGGTTTGGTTCTCAGTAGTAGTATAATTAATTCTAATTAATTACTATGTAACTGGGTTAATGGTAATTCATCAACTCGTAGTAAATAGCTTTAATAAAACTTTGCCAACATTTAAAAGCTAATGCAGTTGAGTCAGCCAGCCTAGAGCCTCATAGTTTGTGTTATACTTGTTGAGTACAAGTTATGTACTCACCCTTGCCTCTTCTCTACTTTTTCCTCTTGGCTACGCTACTGCTGCTCAGTTCCTGCCGACGCGAGGGAGTTCGCTCAGCGCTACCAGGACTACGAGGACTTCTAGGTGCTTCGTCTCCCAGTCGACGTCCCTGTGGCGCCCTGCTTCAGCTTCGGAGAGCTTTATTCGTATTTTGTACTTCGCTTCCGCTGTATCAGACATTTTTGTCATTATTGTAATAAATAACTTTCGTATTCGCTTTATTATGTCTTTTTACGTGATATGTGCTATGATATACTATTCATTCTGTTGTATATACGTGTGACTTGATCCTGGCACGTATATGATTGCTCGGTTTATGTTCTTTTATAAACCGGGTGTTACAGAGTGGTATCAGAGCCATATCGACTGTAGGACGAAGCCTAGATAGAACCGGTCGAGTTTTAGGACTTCTTCTCACCAAACCTTGTCTGCTGAAACTATTTTACTATTATACCCCTTGACTTCTATGACTTTTTACCCTTCTTGCCTTGATTTCTCTCTCTGAAGAATAGTTTCGTAGATTTTGGCCTGAACCAGTCATCTGACCACCATGAGCATAGCTAGGTGACCTTTTTATAATAATACGATAGCACGTTCTGCGACGCATTGTGTTAGTCGAGTCTATTGCTAAACTCGGCTAAGTCGTGAAAATTGTCTGCTTGTTATTATGCTACATGTTTGATTTGGATCTTTGAATGATTGCATAGCTTAGTAGTTTAAATTTGCTTAAAGAAAATCACTCAGATGTTAAAGTTAACTAATTAATAAAATGAGTTAGATCGTTGGGGGTAAAACAGTCCACTCTATCCTGTCTACTTTATCATGGCTGAGTCTTTTTCCGCTAAGAGTTATCATATCCATCTGAGTTTATTCCTGCAGTATCCTTACTCGTGAAATCTTTTGTTCAAATCAGATGGTGAACACCAGGAGCACCGGTTCAGGTTCTGGCCAGCAGCAGGGTCAGAACAACCAGGGTACTGGGATCCCGATGCCTCCGCCCTTGACTCCGGAGCAGTACTTCCAGCTCCAAATGCAGATGATGGCTACCCTGAACAACACCGTTCAGGCTCTTCAGCACGCTCACACTCAGCCTCTGCCTCCTCCACCGCCGCAGCCTCGCGACAGGCGTGCTGAGTTCCTGAGGGGTCACCCGCCGACGTTTTCTCACACGTCCGACCCTCTTCAGGCTGACGACTGGCTCCGTGCAGTGGAGCGTCAGCTGGACATCGCCCAGTGCGATGATCGTGAGCGCGTCTTGTACGCAGCAGGACAGCTGCGAGGGGCAGCTTTGGACTGGTGGGAGTCCCACCCAGTTCACGACCGCGAGGCTCTCACTTGGCTCCAGTTCAGGGAGCGTTTCCGTAGCCACAACGTCCCCGCGGGCGTTATGAAGATGAAGCAGAAGGAGTTCCTTGCACTGAAGCAGGTAATCCTAAGTATAATCATTCAGCGTTTTCTTTTGAGCTTATGCCCCTTGTTCTATCCTTATGAATCCTGAGTTAATTTTCCGATATCTATCTGTCTTTGTGAATTCAGGGGACTATGTCGGTCACGGAGTATCGTGATCGTTTTCTTCAGCTGGCACGCTACGCCCCTGCCGAGGTTGCGGATGACCGCAAGAAGCAGGAGCACTTCATGGAGGGTCTTGAGGACTACCTCCAGTACGCGCTGCTCAACCTCCGCTTCGACGACTTCAACCATCTGGTTGACAGTGCGCTCAACACTGAGCGTAAGCACCTGGAGATGGAGGACAAGAAGAGGAAGGTTGTCCCCGTTGCTTCCGGCAGCAACACTCGCCCTCGACTCCAGCCGCCCCAGCAGTACCAGCCTCAGTACCGGCCTCCTCAGCAGTACCAGCAGAGGCCACCGCAGCAGTACCCGCCTCGACAGCAGCAGGCAGGTCAGGGCCCGAGGTTACCGGCACCTCCGGCTCGTGCTGCTCTACCAGCTCCACCGGCACCGCAGGCTCCACGTCCGGCAGCTCCTACCGGACAGCAGGCTCCAGCACCTCCTCGCGTCTGCTATCACTGCGGCCAGCCGGGGCACTACGCCAACACTTGCCCCCGGAAGGCGCAGGCGGGACAGCAGGGGCGCCCAGCTCAGCCCAGGGCGCCACTTCAGGGCAGAGTGAACCACGTGACGGCCGAGTCAGCGGCCGAGGCTCCCAACGTGGTTATTGGTACGTTCATGGTCAACTCCCATCCAGCTTCAGTGCTTTTCGATACTGGTGCTACTCATTCTTTCATCACCAAGACATTTGTTGAGGAGCATAGTTTCTTTACCACTGCATTAAAGAACTGTCTGCTAGTTTCTTCACCGGGAGGGGAGTTGAGATCCCATATTGTTTGCCCCCGAGTCAGTGTAGCCATAAGGGGGGCAATGTTCAGTGCTGATCTGAGGGTGCTGGACACCAAGGGTATCGATGTGATTCTGGGAATGGATACTCTTGCCAAGTGGGGAGTCAGAATTGATTGTGCTCATCGAGCAGTTCACCTGACAGCATCTGATGGCCAAGAGGTGACAGTCAGTGCTTCAGAACCCTCGGGATTTCTTCATCAGATGGAGGCTAGACCCACGGACGGTATTCGCGTGGTGTCTGAATTCCCGGATGTCTTTCCGGATGATCTGCCAGGTATGCCGCCCGAACGCGCCATTGAGTTTTGTATTGATCTCTTGCCTGGCACAGCTCCTATTGCAAAGCGGCCCTACCGCATGGCACCTATAGAGCATGAAGAGGTCAAGAAAACTATTGATGAGTTGCTAGCCAAGGGCTATATCCGTCGCAGCTTCTCTCCTTGGGCTTTTCCATTGTTGCTGGTAGATAAGAAGGATGGCTCGAAGAGGATGTGTGTGGATTATCGGGAGCTGAATGCAGTCACTATCAAGAACAAGCATCCACTGCCCCGTATTGAGGATCTCTTCGATTTGCTTCGAGGTGCTCGTATATTCTCGAAGATTGATCTTCGTTCGGGCTATTTTCAGCTGAGGATCCGTCCTGGGGATATTCCGAAGACGGCATTCACCTGCAAGTACGGGCTATATGAGTATACAGTCATGTCCTTCGGCTTGACTAATGCCCCGGCTTTCTTCATGCATCTGATGAACATGGTCTTCATGGATTATCTGGATGTCTTCGTGGTGATCTTTATTGATGATATTCTGATCTTCTCCAAGACAGAAGAAGAGCATGAGGAGCATCTGAGACTCGTATTGCAGAGATTGAGAGAGCATCAGCTGTATGCCAAGTTCAGCAAGTGTGAGTTCTGGATTGACGAGGTTCCATTCCTCGGACATGTTATCTCTCAGGGAGGCATTGCTGTTGATCCGAGTAAGGTGAAGGATGTACTCGAGTGGGAGACACCGCAGACAGTAAAGGAAGTCAGGTCTTTCTTGGGCTTAGCAGGATATTACCGGAGGTTCATTGAGAATTTCTCCAAGATCGCGAAGCCTTTGACTTCTTTGCTAGAGAAGAATGTGGCATTCATATGGACTGATGAGCGTCAGATGGCCTTTGATGAGCTGAAGAAAAGGTTGACTACGGCGCCAGTCCTGACTCTGCCAGACCAGACGAAGAGGTTCACGGTATATTGTGATGCTTCGAAGGATGGTCTTGGGTGTGTTCTGATGCAGGAGGGCAGAGTGATAGCTTATGCTTCATGGCAGCTACGCCGGCATGAGCTGAATTATCCCACTCATGATCTTGAGTTAGCCGCAGTTGTGCATGCTCTGAAGATTTGGAGGCATTACTTGTATGGGCAGCGGTGTGATATCTACACTGATCACAAGAGCCTCAAGTATATTTTCACGCAGAATGAGCTGAACATGCGGCAGAGAAGATGGCTAGAGTTGGTCAAGGACTATGATCTGGAGATTCACTATCATCCGGGCAAGGCCAATGTTGTAGCAGATGCTTTGAGCAGAAGGAGTTATGTCAACATGGCCGTGGCTTTCCAGATGCCTCCAGAGTTATGCGAGGAGTTCGAGCAGTTGAGTCTGGGCTTCCTGCATCATACTTCCAGTGCAGCATTTGAGGCAGTACCGACTCTAGAGTCAGAGATCAGGCAGCATCAGAAAGATGATGAGAAGCTGCAGGAGATTCGTGAGTTGCTCAAGAAGGGCAAGGCCCCACATTTCAGAGAGGATGATCAGGGTACTTTGTGGTACAAGAACCGGATCTGTGTGCCAGATGTGCATGATCTCCGGAAGTTGATTCTGAGTGAGGCCCATGATACAGCTTACTCTATTCATCCGGGCAGCACGAAGATGTACTATGATCTGAAGGAACGTTTCTGGTGGTATGGGATGAAGCGTTCAGTGGCAGAGTACGTGGCTATTTGTGACACCTGCCAGCGTGTCAAGGCGGAGCATCAGAGGCCAGCAGGTCTGTTGCAGCCTTTGAAGATTCCAGAGTGGAAATGGGAGGAGATCACGATGGATTTCATTGTTGGATTACCTCATACTCAGAAAGGGTACAACTCCATTTGGGTAGTAGTGGATCGTCTGACGAAGGTTGCTCACTTCATTCCAGTGAACACTACTTACTCCGGTGCTAGACTTGCAGAGTTGTACATCTCTCGGATTGTCTGCTTGCATGGTGTGCCGAAGAAGATTATATCTGACAGAGGGTCTCAGTTCACATCTCGTTTCTGGGAGCAGCTCCATGATTCGTTGGATACGAAACTGCGCTTCAGTACGGCTTATCACCCTCAGACAGATGGGCAGACAGAGAGGACCAACCAAGTGTTGGAGGATATGCTGAGAGCTTGTGCTATTCAGTATGGTACTAGTTGGGATAAGTGCCTGTCATTTGCTGAGTTCTCATATAACAACAGCTATCAGGCCAGTCTGAAGAAGTCTCCCTTCGAGGCATTGTATGGCAGAAAATGCAGGACTCCTCTCTATTGGGATCAGATTGGTGAAAAGCAGCTCTTTGGCCCTGAGATCATAGATGATGCAGAGCAGATGGTTCAGGCTGTGCGAGAAAATCTGAGGGTTGCACAGAGCAGACAGAAGAGCTATGCTGATGGCAAACGGAGAGACCTGACTTTCAGTGTCGGTGATTATGTGTATCTGAAGGTGTCTCCGATGAGAGGAATCCGCAGATTTAATGTCAAAGGGAAGTTAGCACCTCGTTATGTGGGGCCATTCAAGGTGCTAGAGCGGAAAGGCGAAGTTGCTTATCGCCTGGAGTTACCTCTCAGTCTCTCGGGAGTTCATGATGTCTTCCATATATCTCAGCTGAAGAGGTGTTTGCGAGTACCCGAGGAGCAGGCACCCCTGGATGGAGTAGATGTCCAGGAGGATCTGACTTATACTGAGCATCCGGTAAAGATTCTGGAGACATCAGAGAGGGTTACTCGGAACAAGCGCATCAAGATGTGCAGAGTTCAGTGGAGTCATCACAGTGAAGCTGAGGCTACTTGGGAGCGAGAAGATGAGCTAAAGAAGACATATCCAGATCTCTTTGCTAGCCAGCCCAGCTAAATCTCGGGACGAGATTTCTTTAAGGGGGTAGGGTCTGTAACACCCTAGTTTAAATTTCAGCATTTATTAATAAATTTAATTGGCTTTAGTTAAATTTTCTAAGGTTTATTGTGTTTAGTTGGCATTTAATCTAATTTTTGTCCCTAATTAATTAAAATTTATCATAGGTTTAAATTTTTGTTGCATACATGCTGGTGCATAATTTTATTTGAGTGTGGTTTGAATTCAAATTCAAATTTGAATTCAAACTTTGTTTGAATTAGAATTAGAAAAGAGAAGGAAAATAGAAAACCCCAACCCAACTTGAAACCCGGCCCAAAGCCAACCACCAACCCAGCCCAGCTCCTCTCCCTTCCGTGCGTGGCCCAAACTCCCCGCGTGGCCCAGCCCGCCTACGCCCCGCGCTCCCCTCACCTCAGCCCAACGCGCGCCAGCGCTGAAGCCCAGCTGCAGCCTGCCTCCCTCTCACCCGCACCGCGTCATCCCGCACGTCAGCGCGCCCCCGCGTCATCCCGCACGCCACGCGCCTCGCCCGCCCGACCTGCCGGCCCCACCTGTCGGCGCCGCGTCAACGCCGCAGCCAGCGCACCGCGCTCCCGCTGACGAGGATGGCCCACGAGTCAGCCCCCTCTCTCCTCCTTCCCTTCCCCGCTCCGCGCAACCGCGCCCGGGATCACCGGCGAGCTCGCCGGGATCCCTATCCCGCCGCAATCCCCGCTCGGCCTCCTTCTTAACCCCAGCCGCACCCCCCTGCGCCCCCATCTCCACCCCGCCGCCACCCCGAAAACCCCAAGCCGCGCCGCCGTGCTTCCGGAGTCGGAGCAGAGCTCCCCTGCGCCGCCGGTGAGCCCTCTGCCGCTCCGATTTCTTGCCGCCGGTGCCACTCCGGTCCGGTTAACCCATCTGCCGGCCTCGCAGGCTCGCCAGGAGTCGATCCGCGGAGTCCAGACGCCCGGAGAACGGCCGCCGAACCCCGCCCGCGACCACCGTCCCCGCTCCGCCGCCGGTCAGCCTCGCCATCGACTTCGCCGGCCCGTTTCCTTCGTTTCCGAGCCTGGTGAGCACCAGCCACTCCTCCCAATCCTTTTGGCGCTAGAATTCGGTAGTTGTAGCCCCGAGAGACCCCCGAATCGGCCTGCGCCGGCGAGCACCGCCGCTCAGCTCCGCCCCGCGCCATGGCGAGCCCCAGCCTAGCCTCCCCGAGCCCAGTAAAGGCCACGGGTGGATCACGCATAGCGCGTAGATCCTCCCCGACCCAATCCCGCTCGGTTTTGACCCCCGGAGCGCCGGATTGGGCGTCTCCGACGAGTTTTTCCCCACGCGCCGCCGCGGGAAAAGGTCCCCGGCGACCCAGCGCCGCCGGCCGTGGCCCCCTTTGCCCTGGACCGCCGGATCCACAGGCAACGGCCCTGATTAGATCAAGTTGCCGTCCAACCCGAGCCGCGCGATCGCGATCCGACGTCCCAGGATCGTGCGTACCGGTTCGCCCGCGCCCTTTTGCTAAAGAGACCCTGGGTTTATTCTAAATAAACCCGCAGTCCATCTCAGTTGAAATATATTTTCAAGTATGCCCTTCCTTTTAACACTTAGACCCCTGATCTTTTTAGATTTTGAACCCGCCGTCCAGCACCTGGCCTTTTGCACGCCAGCCCTCAGATTTAATCGTTAATTGCATTTTAGTCCTCGGTTTTTGTAGAAAACCCCCTGGAACTTCAGTTTTCTTACAAATAAGCCCCTAGGACTTGTTTTTAGCCTAGATTACGCGTTTTAGCTCCGATTTTAGCGTTCTTTATATCCACGCGATCGTTGTAACGCGTAGAATAGTTCTAGAGTAGTCTTGTGTGCTGTTTTTATGTATTGATGTACTGTTCTTTAGCTTTTTGTTAGAGTTTGCTTGTATGCTTATTATTGTGCATTGTTTTGGCCATGTGTTCGTGAGTAGACGTTGATCCATCTGAGGAACCTCAGTACCATTACCCGGAGCAGCCGTCTTCGGATCAGTTTGAGCAGCAGCAGGAGCAGTACGAGGAAGGCAAGTATAACATGAACAACCTATCACTTTTAATTACAATTTCATACTGCATTTTAATACTGTATGCCTTTAAGGATTTCCTAGCCAGTTATATCCTTTAAATATACCTTTGGGTTGCATTTTGGTTAGTTGTGCTAGGTTGCTGCGCTATAACACACTCGGGTCCTTTTTAATTAATTTGACTAATGGTTTACTTGAACTTAATTCTGAGAGTGGCACTCTGTGTGGCTTGAGTGGCTCACGTCTCGTTAAAACTGGCTTTTGTTAGAAACATGGTTTAGGGGGCCAGCACGGTGCTTAGTGCTTGGTTGGCCACTCTCCATAAGGACCGGTTCATAGAGCGACAACCTGGGACAACAGCGCTACCACAAGACTGGAATGGGACGGTCTTGGCTTACTAATTAGGCCATTTTGGTTCGGGAGTAACTTACCGACGGGGCATGGGGGGTGGTGAGCTTCAATGGTGGCCAGGCTACGAGGCTGGTCTGTGTGTCTTGTACCCCCTCGAGGTGGTTACCATCGTTGCGGAGCCTGATTCCTTAGCGGTTACACCTTACCAACGTGTCCTTTGTAACGGCCTCATAGTGAGTCGCTAGTCATCTCACCTAAGGAAGTGTGATGAACAACTGGCGTAGCTCACGACTTGTGGGTAAAGTTGTGCAACCTCTGCAGAGTGTAAAACTGGTATACTAGCCGTGCTCACGGTTATGAGCGGCCCAGATCCTCCTTTTGATTAGTGGAGTTATCTCCTTCCGACGAGGGAGGTGCTTCTCGGGGTTTACCTTGGTGGCTTGGTCGTGGTTTGGTTCTCAGTAGTAGTATAATTAATTCTAATTAATTACTATGTAACTGGGTTAATGGTAATTCATCAACTCGTAGTAAATAGCTTTAATAAAACTTTGCCAACATTTAAAAGCTAATGCAGTTGAGTCAGCCAGCCTAGAGCCTCATAGTTTGTGTTATACTTGTTGAGTACAAGTTATGTACTCACCCTTGCCTCTTCTCTACTTTTTCCTCTTGGCTACGCTACTGCTGCTCAGTTCCTGCCGACGCGAGGGAGTTCGCTCAGCGCTACCAGGACTACGAGGACTTCTAGGTGCTTCGTCTCCCAGTCGACGTCCCTGTGGCGCCCTGCTTCAGCTTCGGAGAGCTTTATTCGTATTTTGTACTTCGCTTCCGCTGTATCAGACATTTTTGTCATTATTGTAATAAATAACTTTCGTATTCGCTTTATTATGTCTTTTTACGTGATATGTGCTATGATATACTATTCATTCTGTTGTATATACGTGTGACTTGATCCTGGCACGTATATGATTGCTCGGTTTATGTTCTTTTATAAACCGGGTGTTACAGAGTGGTATCAGAGCCATATCGACTGTAGGACGAAGCCTAGATAGAACCGGTCGAGTTTTAGGACTTCTTCTCACCAAACCTTGTCTGCTGAAACTATTTTACTATTATACCCCTTGACTTCTATGACTTTTTACCCTTCTTGCCTTGATTTCTCTCTCTGAAGAATAGTTTCGTAGATTTTGGCCTGAACCAGTCATCTGACCACCATGAGCATAGCTAGGTGACCTTTTTATAATAATACGATAGCACGTTCTGCGACGCATTGTGTTAGTCGAGTCTATTGCTAAACTCGGCTAAGTCGTGAAAATTGTCTGCTTGTTATTATGCTACATGTTTGATTTGGATCTTTGAATGATTGCATAGCTTAGTAGTTTAAATTTGCTTAAAGAAAATCACTCAGATGTTAAAGTTAACTAATTAATAAAATGAGTTAGATCGTTGGGGGTAAAACAGTCCACTCTATCCTGTCTACTTTATCATGGCTGAGTCTTTTTCCGCTAAGAGTTATCATATCCATCTGAGTTTATTCCTGCAGTATCCTTACTCGTGAAATCTTTTGTTCAAATCAGATGGTGAACACCAGGAGCACCGGTTCAGGTTCTGGCCAGCAGCAGGGTCAGAACAACCAGGGTACTGGGATCCCGATGCCTCCGCCCTTGACTCCGGAGCAGTACTTCCAGCTCCAAATGCAGATGATGGCTACCCTGAACAACACCGTTCAGGCTCTTCAGCACGCTCACACTCAGCCTCTGCCTCCTCCACCGCCGCAGCCTCGCGACAGGCGTGCTGAGTTCCTGAGGGGTCACCCGCCGACGTTTTCTCACACGTCCGACCCTCTTCAGGCTGACGACTGGCTCCGTGCAGTGGAGCGTCAGCTGGACATCGCCCAGTGCGATGATCGTGAGCGCGTCTTGTACGCAGCAGGACAGCTGCGAGGGGCAGCTTTGGACTGGTGGGAGTCCCACCCAGTTCACGACCGCGAGGCTCTCACTTGGCTCCAGTTCAGGGAGCGTTTCCGTAGCCACAACGTCCCCGCGGGCGTTATGAAGATGAAGCAGAAGGAGTTCCTTGCACTGAAGCAGGTAATCCTAAGTATAATCATTCAGCGTTTTCTTTTGAGCTTATGCCCCTTGTTCTATCCTTATGAATCCTGAGTTAATTTTCCGATATCTATCTGTCTTTGTGAATTCAGGGGACTATGTCGGTCACGGAGTATCGTGATCGTTTTCTTCAGCTGGCACGCTACGCCCCTGCCGAGGTTGCGGATGACCGCAAGAAGCAGGAGCACTTCATGGAGGGTCTTGAGGACTACCTCCAGTACGCGCTGCTCAACCTCCGCTTCGACGACTTCAACCATCTGGTTGACAGTGCGCTCAACACTGAGCGTAAGCACCTGGAGATGGAGGACAAGAAGAGGAAGGTTGTCCCCGTTGCTTCCGGCAGCAACACTCGCCCTCGACTCCAGCCGCCCCAGCAGTACCAGCCTCAGTACCGGCCTCCTCAGCAGTACCAGCAGAGGCCACCGCAGCAGTACCCGCCTCGACAGCAGCAGGCAGGTCAGGGCCCGAGGTTACCGGCACCTCCGGCTCGTGCTGCTCTACCAGCTCCACCGGCACCGCAGGCTCCACGTCCGGCAGCTCCTACCGGACAGCAGGCTCCAGCACCTCCTCGCGTCTGCTATCACTGCGGCCAGCCGGGGCACTACGCCAACACTTGCCCCCGGAAGGCGCAGGCGGGACAGCAGGGGCGCCCAGCTCAGCCCAGGGCGCCACTTCAGGGCAGAGTGAACCACGTGACGGCCGAGTCAGCGGCCGAGGCTCCCAACGTGGTTATTGGTACGTTCATGGTCAACTCCCATCCAGCTTCAGTGCTTTTCGATACTGGTGCTACTCATTCTTTCATCACCAAGACATTTGTTGAGGAGCATAGTTTCTTTACCACTGCATTAAAGAACTGTCTGCTAGTTTCTTCACCGGGAGGGGAGTTGAGATCCCATATTGTTTGCCCCCGAGTCAGTGTAGCCATAAGGGGGGCAATGTTCAGTGCTGATCTGAGGGTGCTGGACACCAAGGGTATCGATGTGATTCTGGGAATGGATACTCTTGCCAAGTGGGGAGTCAGAATTGATTGTGCTCATCGAGCAGTTCACCTGACAGCATCTGATGGCCAAGAGGTGACAGTCAGTGCTTCAGAACCCTCGGGATTTCTTCATCAGATGGAGGCTAGACCCACGGACGGTATTCGCGTGGTGTCTGAATTCCCGGATGTCTTTCCGGATGATCTGCCAGGTATGCCGCCCGAACGCGCCATTGAGTTTTGTATTGATCTCTTGCCTGGCACAGCTCCTATTGCAAAGCGGCCCTACCGCATGGCACCTATAGAGCATGAAGAGGTCAAGAAAACTATTGATGAGTTGCTAGCCAAGGGCTATATCCGTCGCAGCTTCTCTCCTTGGGCTTTTCCATTGTTGCTGGTAGATAAGAAGGATGGCTCGAAGAGGATGTGTGTGGATTATCGGGAGCTGAATGCAGTCACTATCAAGAACAAGCATCCACTGCCCCGTATTGAGGATCTCTTCGATTTGCTTCGAGGTGCTCGTATATTCTCGAAGATTGATCTTCGTTCGGGCTATTTTCAGCTGAGGATCCGTCCTGGGGATATTCCGAAGACGGCATTCACCTGCAAGTACGGGCTATATGAGTATACAGTCATGTCCTTCGGCTTGACTAATGCCCCGGCTTTCTTCATGCATCTGATGAACATGGTCTTCATGGATTATCTGGATGTCTTCGTGGTGATCTTTATTGATGATATTCTGATCTTCTCCAAGACAGAAGAAGAGCATGAGGAGCATCTGAGACTCGTATTGCAGAGATTGAGAGAGCATCAGCTGTATGCCAAGTTCAGCAAGTGTGAGTTCTGGATTGACGAGGTTCCATTCCTCGGACATGTTATCTCTCAGGGAGGCATTGTTGTTGATCCGAGTAAGGTGAAGGATGTACTCGAGTGGGAGACACCGCAGACAGTAAAGGAAGTCAGGTCTTTCTTGGGCTTAGCAGGATATTACCGGAGGTTCATTGAGAATTTCTCCAAGATCGCGAAGCCTTTGACTTCTTTGCTAGAGAAGAATGTGGCATTCATATGGACTGATGAGCGTCAGATGGCCTTTGATGAGCTGAAGAAAAGGTTGACTACGGCGCCAGTCCTGACTCTGCCAGACCAGACGAAGAGGTTCACGGTATATTGTGATGCTTCGAAGGATGGTCTTGGGTGTGTTCTGATGCAGGAGGGCAGAGTGATAGCTTATGCTTCACGGCAGCTACGCCGGCATGAGCTGAATTATCCCACTCATGATCTTGAGTTAGCCGCAGTTGTGCATGCTCTGAAGATTTGGAGGCATTACTTGTATGGGCAGCGGTGTGATATCTACACTGATCACAAGAGCCTCAAGTATATTTTCACGCAGAATGAGCTGAACATGCGGCAGAGAAGATGGCTAGAGTTGGTCAAGGACTATGATCTGGAGATTCACTATCATCCGGGCAAGGCCAATGTTGTAGCAGATGCTTTGAGCAGAAGGAGTTATGTCAACATGGCCGTGGCTTTCCAGATGCCTCCAGAGTTATGCGAGGAGTTCGAGCAGTTGAGTCTGGGCTTCCTGCATCATACTTCCAGTGCAGCATTTGAGGCAGTACCGACTCTAGAGTCAGAGATCAGGCAGCATCAGAAAGATGATGAGAAGCTGCAGGAGATTCGTGAGTT
Source organism: Panicum virgatum (assembly GCF_016808335.1). Lineage (NCBI taxonomy): Eukaryota > Viridiplantae > Streptophyta > Magnoliopsida > Poales > Poaceae > Panicum > Panicum virgatum. The sequence continues at coordinate 36,078,048 of NC_053138.1, read as the reverse complement.
GCTCAAGAAGGGCAAGGCCCCACATTTCAGAGAGGATGATCAGGGTACTTTGTGGTACAAGAACCGGATCTGTGTGCCAGATGTGCATGATCTCCGGAAGTTGATTCTGAGTGAGGCCCATGATACAGCTTACTCTATTCATCCGGGCAGCACGAAGATGTACTATGATCTGAAGGAACGTTTCTGGTGGTATGGGATGAAGCGTTCAGTGGCAGAGTACGTGGCTATTTGTGACACCTGCCAGCGTGTCAAGGCGGAGCATCAGAGGCCAGCAGGTCTGTTGCAGCCTTTGAAGATTCCAGAGTGGAAATGGGAGGAGATCACGATGGATTTCATTGTTGGATTGCCTCGTACTCAGAAAGGGTACAACTCCATTTGGGTAGTAGTGGATCGTCTGACGAAGGTTGCTCACTTCATTCCAGTGAACACTACTTACTCCGGTGCTAGACTTGCAGAGTTGTACATCTCTCGGATTGTCTGCTTGCATGGTGTGCCGAAGAAGATTATATCTGACAGAGGGTCTCAGTTCACATCTCGTTTCTGGGAGCAGCTCCATGATTCGTTGGATACGAAACTGCGCTTCAGTACGGCTTATCACCCTCAGACAGATGGGCAGACAGAGAGGACCAACCAAGTGTTGGAGGATATGCTGAGAGCTTGTGCTATTCAGTATGGTACTAGTTGGGATAAGTGCCTGTCATTTGCTGAGTTCTCATATAACAACAGCTATCAGGCCAGTCTGAAGAAGTCTCCCTTCGAGGCATTGTATGGCAGAAAATGCAGGACTCCTCTCTATTGGGATCAGATTGGTGAAAAGCAGCTCTTTGGCCCTGAGATCATAGATGATGCAGAGCAGATGGTTCAGGCTGTGCGAGAAAATCTGAGGGTTGCACAGAGCAGACAGAAGAGCTATGCTGATGGCAAACGGAGAGACCTGACTTTCAGTGTCGGTGATTATGTGTATCTGAAGGTGTCTCCGATGAGAGGAATCCGCAGATTTAATGTCAAAGGGAAGTTAGCACCTCGTTATGTGGGGCCATTCAAGGTGCTAGAGCGGAAAGGCGAAGTTGCTTATCGCCTGGAGTTACCTCTCAGTCTCTCGGGAGTTCATGATGTCTTCCATATATCTCAGCTGAAGAGGTGTTTGCGAGTACCCGAGGAGCAGGCACCCCTGGATGGAGTAGATGTCCAGGAGGATCTGACTTATACTGAGCATCCGGTAAAGATTCTGGAGACATCAGAGAGGGTTACTCGGAACAAGCGCATCAAGATGTGCAGAGTTCAGTGGAGTCATCACAGTGAAGCTGAGGCTACTTGGGAGCGAGAAGATGAGCTAAAGAAGACATATCCAGATCTCTTTGCTAGCCAGCCCAGCTAAATCTCGGGACGAGATTTCTTTAAGGGGGTAGGGTCTGTAACACCCTAGTTTAAATTTCAGCATTTATTAATAAATTTAATTGGCTTTAGTTAAATTTTCTAAGGTTTATTGTGTTTAGTTGGCATTTAATCTAATTTTTGTCCCTAATTAATTAAAATTTATCATAGGTTTAAATTTTTGTTGCATACATGCTGGTGCATAATTTTATTTGAGTGTGGTTTGAATTCAAATTCAAATTTGAATTCAAACTTTGTTTGAATTAGAATTAGAAAAGAGAAGGAAAATAGAAAACCCCAACCCAACTTGAAACCCGGCCCAAAGCCAACCACCAACCCAGCCCAGCTCCTCTCCCTTCCGTGCGTGGCCCAAACTCCCCGCGTGGCCCAGCCCGCCTACGCCCCGCGCTCCCCTCACCTCGGCCCAACGCGCGCCAGCGCTGAAGCCCAGCTGCAGCCTGCCTCCCTCTCACCCGCACCGCGTCATCCCGCACGTCAGCGCGCCCCCGCGTCATCCCGCACGCCACGCGCCTCGCCCGCCCGACCTGCCGGCCCCACCTGTCGGCGCCGCGTCAACGCCGCAGCCAGCGCACCGCGCTCCCGCTGACGAGGATGGCCCACGAGTCAGCCCCCTCTCTCCTCCTTCCCTTCCCCGCTCCGCGCAACCGCGCCCGGGATCACCGGCGAGCTCGCCGGGATCCCTATCCCGCCGCAATCCCCGCTCGGCCTCCTTCTTAACCCCAGCCGCACCCCCCTGCGCCCCCATCTCCACCCCGCCGCCACCCCGAAAACCCCAAGCCGCGCCGCCGTGCTTCCGGAGTCAGAGCAGAGCTCCCCTGCGCCGCCGGTGAGCCCTCTGCCGCTCCGATTTCTTGCCGCCGGTGCCACTCCGGTCCGGTTAACCCATCTGCCGGCCTCGCAGGCTCGCTAGGAGTCGATCCGCGGAGTCCAGACGCCCGGAGAACGGCCGCCGAACCCCGCCCGCGACCACCGTCCCCGCTCCGCCGCCGGTCAGCCTCGCCATCGACTTCGCCGGCCCGTTTCCTTCGTTTCCGAGCCTGGTGAGCACCAGCCACTCCTCCCAATCCTTTTGGCGCTAGAATTCGGTAGTTGTAGCCCCGAGAGACCCCCGAATCGGCCTGCGCCGGCGAGCACCGCCGCTCAGCTCCGCCCCGCGCCATGGCGAGCCCCAGCCTAGCCTCCCCGAGCCCAGTAAAGGCCACGGGTGGATCACGCATAGCGCGTAGATCCTCCCCGACCCAATCCCGCTCGGTTTTGACCCCCGGAGCGCCGGATTGGGCGTCTCCGGCGAGTTTTTCCCCACGCGCCGCCGCGGGAAAAGGTCCCCGGCGACCCAGCGCCGCCGGCCGTGGCCCCCTTTGCCCTGGACCGCCGGATCCACAGGCAACGGCCCTGATTAGATCAAGTTGCCGTCCAACCCGAGCCGCGCGATCGCGATCCGACGTCCCAGGATCGTGCGTACCGGTTCGCCCGCGCCCTTTTGCTAAAGAGACCCTGGGTTTATTCTAAATAAACCCGCAGTCCATCTCAGTTGAAATATATTTTCAAGTATGCCCTTCCTTTTAACACTTAGACCCCTGATCTTTTTAGATTTTGAACCCGCCGTCCAGCACCTGGCCTTTTGCACGCCAGCCCTCAGATTTAATCGTTAATTGCGTTTTAGTCCTCGGTTTTTGTAGAAAACCCCCTGGAACTTCAGTTTTCTTACAAATAAGCCCCTAGGACTTGTTTTTAGCCTAGATTACGCGTTTTAGCTCCGATTTTAGCGTTCTTTATATCCACGCGATCGTTGTAACGCGTAGAATAGTTCTAGAGTAGTCTTGTGCGCTGTTTTTATGTATTGATGTACTGTTCTTTAGCTTTTTGTTAGAGTTTGCTTGTATGCTTATTATTGTGCATTGTTTTGGCCATGTGTTCGTGAGTAGACGTTGATCCATCTGAGGAACCTCAGTACCATTACCCGGAGCAGCCGTCTTCGGATCAGTTTGAGCAGCAGCAGGAGCAGTACGAGGAAGGCAAGTATAACATGAACAACCTATCACTTTTAATTACAATTTCATACTGCATTTTAATACTGTATGCCTTTAAGGATTTCCTAGCCAGTTATATCCTTTAAATATACCTTTGGGTTGCATTTTGGTTAGTTGTGCTAGGTTGCTGCGCTATAACACACTCGGGTCCTTTTTAATTAATTTGACTAATGGTTTACTTGAACTTAATTCTGAGAGTGGCACTCTGTGTGGCTTGAGTGGCTCACGTCTCGTTAAAACTGGCTTTTGTTAGAAACATGGTTTAGGGGGCCAGCACGGTGCTTAGTGCTTGGTTGGCCACTCTCCATAAGGACCGGTTCATAGAGCGACAACCTGGGACAACAGCGCTACCACAAGACTGGAATGGGACGGTCTTGGCTTACTAATTAGGCCATTTTGGTTCGGGAGTAACTTACCGACGGGGCATGGGGGGTGGTGAGCTTCAATGGTGGCCAGGCTACGAGGCTGGTCTGTGTGTCTTGTACCCCCTCGAGGTGGTTACCATCGTTGCGGAGCCTGATTCCTTAGCGGTTACACCTTACCAACGTGTCCTTTGTAACGGCCTCGTAGTGAGTCGCTAGTCATCTCACCTAAGGAAGTGTGATGAACAACTGGCGTAGCTCACGACTTGTGGGTAAAGTTGTGCAACCTCTGCAGAGTGTAAAACTGGTATACTAGCCGTGCTCACGGTTATGAGCGGCCCAGATCCTCCTTTTGATTAGTGGAGTTATCTCCTTCCGACGAGGGAGGTGCTTCTCGGGGTTTACCTTGGTGGCTTGGTCGTGGTTTGGTTCTCAGTAGTAGTATAATTAATTCTAATTAATTACTATGTAACTGGGTTAATGGTAATTCATCAACTCGTAGTAAATAGCTTTAATAAAACTTTGCCAACATTTAAAAGCTAATGCAGTTGAGTCAGCCAGCCTAGAGCCTCATAGTTTGTGTTATACTTGTTGAGTACAAGTTATGTACTCACCCTTGCCTCTTCTCTACTTTTTCCTCTTGGCTACGCTACTGCTGCTCAGTTCCTGCCGACGCGAGGGAGTTCGCTCAGCGCTACCAGGACTACGAGGACTTCTAGGTGCTTCGTCTCCCAGTCGACGTCCCTGTGGCGCCCTGCTTCAGCTTCGGAGAGCTTTATTCGTATTTTGTACTTCGCTTCCGCTGTATCAGACATTTTTGTCATTATTGTAATAAATAACTTTCGTATTCGCTTTATTATGTCTTTTTACGTGATATGTGCTATGATATACTGTTCATTCTGTTGTATATACGTGTGACTTGATCCTGGCACGTATATGATTGCTCGGTTTATGTTCTTTTATAAACCGGGTGTTACAGTAGGCGTGGTGTCTAGGCTAAGGGTTATCCTTCGTTTGCCTTATATCCCACGGTTTGTAGAGGTAGGCTGTAGGTGGTGACAGCCCTATTGGTCCTTTGTAATCCTCCACGTTCAAATATAGCGTAGAGCTGTTGGCCGGAGTCGACTGGCAGACCAGTTGTAAGCCGGTGCCCAAAGCGAGTATTGTCCCCGAGAAATTGACCTTTAACTCCGCAGTAGCACTATATTAGGAATCCTCTCTACCCTTCTACCTATCTTGGTGTGTCCTTGGACCTATTAGAATAGAAGAGAGTGCACACACGTTCCCTGTGAATTCGATAACCCTTGGAATACTCTGAGGTGAAAGTTACAACGGTATCCGTGCGCTTGCGGATTTATTCGTAATGCTAAAATACCCAACACTCGAGCCTCCTCCCTCCTCGACCTCCTCTGCGCTGCCACCGTCCCCTCCCTGTTCTTGCGCAGGCCGGCCGATTCGAGCTCGCGGCTGGCGGCGAAGGAGTGGGACGGATCCCGGCTGCCTCGTCATTCGAGCTACACGGACCCTACGGTGATCTGGTCGAGGAGCTTGGGAGCCCTGCGGCAGGGGCGGAGCACGGTGGGGCAGGGACGAAGCTCAGTACGACAGCGATGGCGCTCGGGTCTAGAACAGGGGCTGCGCTCAGGTGGCGGGAGAGGGAAGCTCAGATGGCGCGAAGGTGGAGCTCATGCGTGAGCTTGGCGGCTGGAGGAGGGGACAGTAGGCCATGGGTAGGAGTGCGCCATCGACATCAGGGCGAGCTCGAGCTCCGCCATGGGCTAGCGCGGCTGGGCAAGCGAGCTGCTGCTCCGCCGCGGGCTCGAACGGAAGGAAAGAAAGAGGGAAAAAAAGAAGAAAAACATACCTGACATTGTGGGCCCCACCATCATGTGTCAGCCACTGTCACCAAAACCACCTAGCAAAACCACCAGATGATGAAATGTCAATGATTTTGATAGTTCGATGGTCAAGAATACCCGGTTTTGGAGTTGCATGACCAAAATCAAACTCGGGCAATAGTTGGATGGGCAAAAATGTACTTTATCCTTATTTATAGATTTCTAACTCTTATGTCTCGTAAAAACTTATTAACCCGTGCAGGACCATGGTTTGATGGATTAGCTAGTTCATTAAACCACAAACATTGCAGGAAGAAACTATGAGGAGAGAAACATATTATCACCCTTTTTGTGAAAGCACTTGTTTTCAACTTAACTAAGCATTTTCCCAGATATTTGTATTGCATTTTACTATTGTATATGTAACATCCCGGATTCTTTCAGAATGTTAAGAAGTCGAAAAATGTGAATTTCAAAAAAATTTGTGGTAGTGCTGCAGTAAATTCATTTAAGTAAGAGTTCTACCTCTCTATCTGAAGCGTTCCCACATAAGTAGAGTCACCGTACAAACCTCCGAGGAGGCAGACACTCGATACAAACGATAATAAGTAATAAAACAGCTACGGTGATACACCAAAGCATGACCCAGATAGTCTCCAGCTCGGGCTCAGAGTGATGCGCTAGCAGAATCATCTTGCAGAGGGCCAACTCCACAGGCAAGGTTGGGGTTCGGACGCAACCTCTACACGGCATCTTCAACAACAAAGTCTGGATCTTCTTCTGGAGAAAAACCACAAAAATATATCGGGTGAGTACAAAAGTACTCAACAAGTCCAACCCCATCCATGGAGGGGGTATCACAGATATCCACAGGATAAATCAAGGATAAGGCTGGGTTTATTTGCAGTAAAGCTAGATTTTACACATGCAGGGGTTTATTTTTTAAAAGGGTTTTCTCAAAGCGATTCATTACTAACCAAGTAATAATCGGGGTTGATCCTACACAAAGGATCCAAGTTTTAATACTACCGGACTCCTCATCCACAGTAGCTCACGGCACAACTGCCGGACGCTTTTCCCAAAACACTCACGCCAACCCAACCCAATCCCAGAAGAAGTGCTAGTTGTATGACCAAACCATAACTCGCTCAATTCCGTGAGCACGGCTATTCGAATAGGTTTTACACTCTGCAGAGGTGTGCAACTTTACCGACAAGTGGGGTACCACAGCACGATCACCTTAGTGTTGGTGCAGATCCCATCAAAGCCATTACCCACATTAGCTAGATCTGACTAGCCAACACGGGCTCCACCAAGGGGCCATTGACCTGACACCGAGGTTTAACAGGGGCATAAGTCACCACGACCTTATTCCTTCTCCTTGGTCACCCGTTGCTCTCAGCTCTCCTAATGGCTATCAGACTAACTAGTGGGGTTTATGATAAGCTGTTGCCACATACAACGATCGAGTGGTTTGCACGATAGTTGAGTTAGGCAAGATGACACATCAACTCGGTCCTTAATTGTGACAGGATGGCTATCTCCCAACCTCCTTGCTCTACCACAATGGTACGAGCCTCCAACGCATGACAATCCACCCAGGGAATGCCATTCATCCATCTCATCTTAAAATTTTATTCTTTATAACCCAATTTCCCTTTTCTCAATACTCACGCATTTTCCTTTTTATAAAGCATGTTGCAACCATTTTAGAGTGTAATAAAATGAGTACCGGGTCCTAAGCGGCGCTCTAGCAACGATCAACATCCAAATAGAATAAATCATATTTAGACATTAATCTAGGTGGTCAAGGAATGGTTATAACAAACCAAGGGGTGGCTATCCAACCATGTTTTCAACAGTAGAAACATATGCAATTTTATAAAATAGGCCAATAGGTTGTGTTTATAAAACTAGGTCGAAATATGCAATCAAAGGATGAGATTGAACTTGCCGTCTTCAAAGCCTTCCGGGAGGTCCTGATCGAGGTACTGTCCTTCGGGTTCGGGGTCGCGGTACTGGTCCTCTCACACCTGCTCGTGCTACTGCTTGTCGACGAGTTCTTCCTCGGTCACTCCGTGATCTACGGTGCACACAAACAAACACACAATAAATAAAAAAGAAATAAACATTTTATCGTTGAGCTCGAATCAGGAATAACTTAAGAAATGATGGTAGATAGAATATTTTTGGGAGATTTCTTAATGGCATGGCCGGAATTATGTTAGAAATGGCATGGTAATGTTTCGGGGCAAACAGAGGATTTTTGGCGCATGAAATAATGAGTCGAAGGAGTGGTTAGGGGTTAAACGGGGGTTCAAGGGCTTCTTTGTAAATTCTCTGGGAGAGAAAAGGACTTAGTTGGAATTTTGGAAAATATCTGAAATATTCTAATAAGGGGCATGGGCTTATCCATAATTATTTTGTGTAGTGGAAGGGTTCATTTTCTAAATAGAGAGAACATGGGGGGTTTATTTGGAAAAAAATAACATAGAGAGGGGGGGCTCTTAATTAAATACAGAAGAAGGGAGGGGGTTTTGGGCAAAACTGCCCTAACCTTCTTTTACCTCAAGACAGAACAGGGGAGGGAGGGGGAAGCTCGATGGCACCCTGGCCGGCGGCAGCTCGGGCCACGGCGGCGGCCGGGGTGTGGGGCAAAACGGAGAGGAGCTCAAGGGGGTTCGATTCCCCTACCTAGCTCGAGCGGGGGCGGCGTGAGCAGGTGGGGCGACGGAGGCCGGCGGAGGCGGGCGGTGCTGCGCGTGGCGGCGGCACTGCAGGGCAGCGGAGGGGGCTAGGGGCGGCGATGGTGGTCGTGGAGCTTGAGGGTGAGGTGGAGGGCCTATTTATAGGCGAGGCACGGCAAGGAGGAGGACGGGCCGCGGTGGAGGTGGCCGGCCGGCGAGGGGCAGCTCTGCAGGGCGGCATTAATGGCGTGGGGGCCGCTCTGGTATCGTGGAGTGGTGCGGTGGTGCTGAGGCGACAGCATGCAGGGGTGGGCGGTGGCGCGTAGCGGGAGAGGCGCGTCCAGGGGAGGTGCGCTGGCCAATGGTGGGGCGGGGCGTCACCGAGCTCGGCTTGGACGTGCAGTGCGGGGCCCTCGCCGTGGGCGCGCGCGTGCCAAGGCGGCAAGTGGGCACAGCTGCGCGCAGAGGAGGGGACGAGGTGGGGGCCAGGGGCGCTGGGGAGGGCGATGGCCGGCGCCGGCTCGAGCTCGGCTCTGCTCTGCAGCGCTGCTCGCGGGGGAGGAAAGGAGGAGGAGGGAGAAGGAAGAAAGGGAAGGAGGGAGAAAAAAAGAAAAGGGAAAAGGAAAAAGGAAAAAGGAAAAAAAAGAAAAGAAAAGGGAGAGAGGGAGAGAGAGAGAGATGTCGGCGCGATTCGCGGCAGCGGAGGTCGCGGCGACGACCGCGGGACCGGTCGAGCACGTGCGGCGGTCGGTTGGCCGTCAGCGCGCTGCGTGGCTTTGGCGGGAAGCGACCCGCACGCAGAACGAGTAAAAGGAACAGAAAGGCGGTACGGTAATTGGTATCGGTGTCGGGACGGCAGGTCGTCGGGAAAGATTTTGGGAGATTAGGAACTCGGACGGAAAAAGATTTAGCTCAATGACGAAAATGGTTTTGAAAATTATTTTTAGCAAGTGATTTATTTTGGCGATTTTTCCTTGATGTCACACTATCCTAGTAATTAAAATTTGAAGTTGGATTAAGGATTATTAATATGCTAGTGTGAAGTTTTCAGAGTTTTGCATCTTTTTGGCTCTACCTTGTTTCAATTTATTTGATGAGCTTTTGTTGGAATTGAGTGGAGTTCAACTTGATTTGACCCAATCAAATGTGAAATCAAAAGCTAACTAGCCTCTATCTTTGCCTTCGGGCCTGAACCCCTAACACCTCATCCCAGCCCAGCTTCACTAGCAGGCCAAAAGGGCCAAGCCCAACCACCCCGTCCTGCTTACCCCGCGCCCCCGCACTGCCCAATCCGGCCCAGCTCGTGACAGCCGGCACCCCTTCACCTTGACCCACTGACGAGCTGGCCCTGCCGGTTAGGCGTCCCTATTTCCCTTTCTCCCCCGCGCGGATGACACCGCCCTCTGCTTTGCGCAGCGCCGTGCGATGCCGTCCCCGCTCCACGACAAAGGCCCACAATCGTCACCGAGCTTTGCCACTACTACATAATTCTATTTTGCGAGGCACTAAAAATGGCCTCGGAGGCGGGCGTTGTCCTAGCCCGCCTCAGTTAAACGAGGCCGGGCCGCCGGCCGCGTACAACTGCCTCGGTAAATTCCTCCATTAACCGTGATGATGGCTCCGAGGCGGTTGGCATGCCCGCCTCGGAAAAGCGATTTTGCCCGCCTCCAGAAAGATTTCTGTAGTAGCATGCGCTACCCCACTGACACCATGCCTCCCGCTGTCGGCCACCGAGCGTCGCGCGCGCCCTCGAACTCTAGCCAGCGGCCACTGGATGCCCGCTGCATGTCCATGTCCCTACCCGCGCACCGAGCCCGGCCCGGTAGCGCACTCCAAGCCCTATCACCTCCCCTATAAAGCCCCTAGCCACTGCTTGCAAACCCTAGCCCTCGGGGAATTTCTATCCTATTCCGCCGCCACCAATCCAACCCAGAGCAGAGGAGGAAGAGAAGAGAGGAGGAGCCATCGCCGTATCCCTTCACCGAGCCGGTGACCCGCACAACGACCTCAGCGAAGCAGTTCTGCCTGCACTGCACCACCTCGCCACGGCATCGTCGCCTCCTTCTCCTCCGAGCCACGCCAGTAGGACCTCGCCTCCGTTCCTCACGCCCCTCCCTCCTACTGCCGGTAGGCCGCCGCCGCCGATGAGCCCTCAGTAGCCATTCCTCTAGCACTACCAGAATTCCAAACTTTGCCGAGTGTCAGATACACTCGGCAAAGGATATATTACACTCGGCAAAGTCTTTGCCGAGTGTAACACTCGGCAAACGACACTCGGCAAAGGTTCCCACGGCAAAGTTTACTTTGCTGAGTGTCATAATACGGGCACTCGGCAAAGGTTTTGCCGAGTGCCCTGATACTCGGCAAAGAAGCCACGTGGCTCCACCCTGGTCCCGCGGTTTGCCGAGTGTCTAACGGCAGACACTCGGCAAAGTTTGAAACTTTGCCGAGATCTGACTTGGACACTCGGCAAAGTCCCCGCGCCAGGGTACCTCCACGTGTCTGGTTTGCCGAGTGTCAAGGCAGTGGCACTCGGCAAACGTTCAAATCTTTGCCGAGTGCCAGTACTTTAGCACTCGGCAAAGTGACTGCACTGCTGACCTGTGCAAGCTCCTTTGCCGAGTGTTTTGGCTTAAACACTCGGCAAAGTGGTGAATTTTTCTTTTTTTGTATCGTTTTTCTCTGTTTTTCCATACAAATACAACAGAAATATATGTGATTGCAGAGGTCATTACAGGTAGTTATAGTCCATCACATATGATTGACAATGACGAGAATGACATTGATACAAATAACACAGTCCATCACATATATCACAAGTCCAATACATAACACGAGTCCGATACATAACACAAGTCCATCACATAGAATATAGTCCACATATGTCACCAGTCCGATACATAACACTAGTCCATAAAACAGAATATAGTCCAATACGTATAATAAGTCCAATACACTAGTACTACAAGGCACTCACTGCTCAGGTCTGTGGGGCCAAGTTGGCCACTAGGCGGCCAGCGAGTTCTGGTCCGGAGGAGGGTCGTTCGATGCATTCCACGACTGATTCTGCAAATAAGAATATATCAATTGAAGCATAACAAAAATATAATAATATCTACAAACAAAGCATACTCACTGGAGTGTCAGAAGGTCCTGCAGGAAAGTAAGGCTGAGCTGGTAAGACGAAGGGAGGAGGCGGCGTCGCATAGTTCATCGACGCGCCAAGTCCTTGCATCCAGGTGACCATGCTTTGCAACATAACCGACTGCTCCTCCCTCAGCTTCCGCTCCTGCTCCAGCTTGGCCTCGATCTCCAGTCGGCACCTCCTCTCCTCCTCAAACTTTGCCTCCATCTCGGCCTACAAGATTTAAACCTCCATGTTACAATACGAAGCAAAGTTTCATTTTAATCATAGAACGGCAACTAAATCTAAACTAACCTGTCTCTGGTGCACGCTGGCCACTGAAGTCTCAGGCCGTGGGCGAATGGGCGGGGTCGAGTCGGTGGTACTTGCCCTAAGCTGCGAGAGACTGGGCGTACTCGCCGTGTCGACCAAGCTGTTGGCGATCAAGTACCGCCCGTGCTTCTTCCCTTGTCCCGCCCTCATGATGGCTTCTCCGGAGAGTGGCGCGGTGGTCGGATCCCAAGTCTCCCCGTGGAGCGCCCTTCCCACCTCCGTGTACGCATTGATGCGCGCGTGGATGCTTGGGTTTGTGTAGGCCTTTGGTGGAGCCGCCGGGTTGTAGGCCACGTCCGACATCGCCATGCCCATGTGAGACATGGCGTACGCCGTGAAGTTGTTGCAAGACTGGCCTGGATGAGACTCCGACTGCCAAGAAGTCAACAAGATGATTAGTAAGAATTAAAAATATAGCTTTAGAAAGAATGAAGATCATAGTGAACTTACCCAAGTATTCTTGTACTCGCCGAGGCTAAGGCTCCCTTGATGATGTGCCGGACCCGGCATCATCATGCGGCGCTCCCGGCATAAGGCGTACTGGCGGGCCCAATCCTTGCTGATCCACTTGTCCACCATCATAGACCAGCACTCGGCCTTGTTTGCGCACCAGTTCGGAGGCACCTAAATGTAATGAAGTGCATGACATATTGTATTATCAAATACAAGATAAATGAATAGAGATGGAATTTATTTCCCCTTAAGTACTGGTCTCACATGAGGAAGATGTCCATTGCGGCTGCTTTCTTGACACTCCTCTTCTCGAACTCGGCGCAGTACACAACGACAGCCTGGACACGCGCCTCGTAGTGTATGTCCTTCACCAGCTTGTAGCAAGCCTGGTGAGCCAGCTCGTTCGCCCGGGCCTCATAGCCTTCCTCGCACCTGTAGAAATCCTGCATATATACCCACGCGATATTTCAACCATTATAGTGCAATCATTATTCCAAAAATTGAAACAGAATGCGATATTTCAACCATTTTAGTGCGAGGATGACTTACCCAAAACTCCCTGACCACCCACCTCGCTTTGGTGTTGAAGTTCCTTCCTTCGCGATTAGTAGCGTCCGGGCAGGCCATGTAGTGGTCCCACGTGTATGCCGGCTCCAGCACCCCGGCATGCATCACGAGCCCGGGGAAATGCAGCCGGCACAAAAGACCCAAGATACCATTGGGCTTCCGTTTGTGCTCACCAGGCTGCACAAAAAACCACCCCCTGCAAGAGTGTTTAAGGTAAAATTTTAGTTAGTATTGCAATTTTAAATATATGTAATGCATAATAAATAAGTACTAACATACTTACTTAGGCTCTAGTGGCCGAATCATCGGGCGTCTCGCTAGAGGTATCGGACGTCGCGGGAGTTGCGACGGTCCACGCAACCACACCACCCGCTCATCTCCTGCCGCCCCCCTCCTCGGCCTCCTCCTCGTCCCCCTCCACGTGCTCCTCCTCCTCCTCGCTCCCCTGGTCCTCCACCCTCTCCTCCTCCTCCTCCTCCTCCTCCTCCTCCTCCTCCTCCTCCTCCTCCTCCTCCTCCTCCTCCTCCTCCTCCTCGGCCTCTACAGGAGAAGGGGTCCTCTCCCTCCTCCCCCTCCTCACCTTACCTCCTCCACCACTCCCACTACCTCCTCCTCCACCCCTCCCTCTCCGTCTCCCTTTCGCTCCCCCTCCTCCACCACCTTTGCGAACACTACGGCTCCTGGACCCCTCGGGTGCGTCGGACCCACTACCGCCTCCTCCACCACTGCCTCTGTACAAGGAGCTCAGCCAAGTCATCTTGTGACCGCCTGTCATCTTTGTTTAGTTACCTGAAATCAAAAGGAGTGAACTAATTAGTCAGGATAAACAATACTTGCAAATAAATGAAAATAAAGCGAGTCCTACATGTTTTAGAAGTAGTCATCATAATCGGGATTAGCTGGATCGTAATCCTCATCATCACTATCAGCTATGTCAACATAACCAGCAGAATCCGAAGGAGGAATGTCGTCTTCACTGTCTCTGCCTAAACGTAGTTGCTCTAGTAATTGTAAGTCCTGAATATTTTGAACCTCATCTCCACCTTCCTCGTCAACTTCCCTTTCATTGTCGACTTCCATTCCAATCTCGTCGGATAAGTCTATCTCGAAACTCCCTTGTAGCCCCTCTTCTTGAAAAAACTCTCTATCATTGTTGTAATCTTCGTTGTTTGGGAGAGGTAGTTTGCCGTGTGGCGATACTTTATACACAACATCCAAACCCCGAAGACGGTGGTCGGTTTGGCACGGGTATGAGAGATAATAAACTTGTATGGCTTGTTGAGCCACAATGTACACATCTTCGCCTTGTAACGTTGAATCCTATCGAATTTCGACTAGGCCAACACTAGGGGTATGTCTTGTTAATGTTAGATCAAACCAATGGCATTTGAAAATGACTGGAGTGAGCGGTACAGAACCATGAAACTTGAGTTCGTATATTTTTTCAACTCTTCCGTAATACTCGACTCTGTCTTGACTTGGCATAAAAACGCCGGTATTAGTGGTTCTTCGATTGGGTCGACTCTGCTCGTATGTCATTGTGCGGAAGTGATATCCGTTCACGTCATAAACGTTAAACGACTTGACCCTGTAGCTAAAACCATCGGCAACCTGTCTCAACTCGGCACTCATGGACGAATCAGTTTGGCCCTGCAAGCGTATGCAGGATAGTTTGTCATATAGTTCGAGGACAACGAAATGGAATAGAACTATGAATTCAAGACTACCTTCTGTTGAAACCAATAAATGAAATCGGGTTGTGAATTTCCCGCGCCATTTTTAAGAAGACTCTCCATTTCCATTGGGGTTGGAGCCCTTGAGCGACGCCAAAAGCGTCGTTGAAATTCCCTATATCAAAAATGACAAAGGGGGTTGGATGCTAATAAGTGGAAACTTGTGAAACGGAAACTCGTGAATTGGGCACAATGTTGAGTACTTACACAATATACGGCTCCACCTCGGAAAGGTTGGTCAACAGTATAGCATGATACGGCGCCACTCTTCATGGTTCAAAGTCTTGTACCTCGCATCACTTGCACTTCCAAGTTGTCCTCGGAAGATGTTGAGACTCGATTCATTATCGCCAGCATTGTAACGAGGGGGTGGATTATGCACGCTGGGAAGATTGTCACCATAGTATGTGGTTGTGAAGTTTGACACCTCCTCCAAAATATATGACTTGGCAATAGAAGCTTCAATTTTACATTTATTTTTGCATTTCATTCGAAGGACCTTCTGACATCTCTCAATTGGATAGCACCAACGGTACTGCACAGGCCCCCCCATCCGTGCCTCATACGGAAGATGTAGAAGCAAATGCTGCATCGGATTGAAGAAGGTGGGTGGAAAGATCTTCTCCAGCTTACATAGCAACACAGGGGCCACTTTTTCCATGTCCGAAATAACGACCCGAGATAACTCCTTAGCACACAGCTGGCGGAAGAAATTGCTCAACTCTGCCAACACTCGCCATATATTATCAGGGTGATAGCCTCGAACCATCACAGGAAGAAGCCGCTCAATCCATATGTGGTAGTCATGACTCTTCAGCCCGTTGATTCGCATCGTAGCCAAATTAACTCCCCTCCTCAGATTCGCTGCATACCCATCTGGAAATTGTAACTTTTGGATCCACTCTAGTGCTTCCTTTTTTTGGGGCCTCATTAGGACGAAATCCGCCGGAGTCTTCCTCCATTGTCTCCCTAGTCTCGGAGTCTTCATTTCGTATCTTGGTCTATCGCACAAGGTTGCCAGATCCACTCGAGCCTTGACGTTGTCCTTCGTCTTATCAGGAATGTCCATGACAGTTCCAAAAAGAGCCTCGCCCCAATTCTTTTCAGTGTGCATGGCATCAATATTGTGTGGAAGGAGGAGATCATTAATATAGGGAAGCCTCCACAAGCCAGAGACCTGAGTCCAAGAATGTTCTTCGCCATATCCCACAAAACCACCTGCATCATTGACCTAGAGAGCATCTATCTGAGCATGAAGCACGGCACCCGTCAGCATCTGTGGTGCAGATTCTGTAACTACGACACCTTTCGTGAAGTTCTTAATGTCTCTTCTAAATGGATGGTCAGCAGGAAGGAATTGTCGATGTTTGTCAAACGACGAATACTTGCCCCCCTTTCTCAACCAAATGAACTATAGAGTTGCCTTGCATGTTGGGCATGGAAACTTTCCATGAGTACACCACCCGCAGAAAATGCCATACGCTGGGAGGTCATGAAGAGAGTAGTGGTACCACACATACATTCTGAAGTTTGTCTTTGTCGCTCGATCATACGTCCACACCCCCTCCTCCCATGCTTTGATCAACTCATCGATTAGAGGCTCCATGTAAACACTCATTTTATTCCCTGGGTGCTCAGGAATAATCAACGACACAAATATGGTTTGTCGTTGAAAGAGAACACCGGGGGGGGGAGATTCAAGGGAATAATGAACACGGGCCAACATGAGTACAATGTGGCCATCATACCATAAGGATTGAACCCATCGGTTGCTAGCGCAACACGTACATTACGAGCTTCTTTAGCTTTCTCATGATGAATCTCATCAAAATGAGTCCATGACTCACCGTCGGAGGGATGCACCATCTTATCTGGGTTGTATCGAACACCTTTTTTGTGCCATGTCATCTGTTTCGCGGTTTCCTCGGTCATATAGAGTCTTTGGATCCTTTGAATGAACGGAAGGTAGCGTACGATTTTCACAGGAATCGTGAGCTGCCTCTTAGGCTGACCGTCACCTGCATCCACCTCCAGGAATCTTGAGGCTTTGCATTTTGGACAGTAAGTTTCAGCCTCGTGCTCTTTCCTAAATAAAATGCACCCATTAGGACAAGAATGTATCTGCTCATATGGCATCTTCAGTGCACTAAGGATTTTCGTCGCCTGATACATTGTCTTGGGCAGAATGTGATCTTCCGGAAGAACGCTCCCCAAAAACGGTCAACATACTATCAAAGGCGTCTCGGCTCAGGCCAAACTGGGACTTTAAGGCCATAAGGCGTCCAATGCCGTCCAGCTGAGAAACCTTTGTTTGGCCGTGAAGAGGTTTCTGTGCCGCCTCCAACATCTCGTAAAACGACTTTGTGCTTGCCTCTGGCTCCTACTCCTGCGGTCCTTCACCGAAATGTGCCTCCTCATAGTCGTGTAACATGTCCCCAATCCCACCAGCAGCATCACATTCATCGATGCGTTGCCTCACGACCTCGTCCCTCATACGATGGGCTTCACCGTGAAAGATCCACCGGGTATAGTCTGGCGTAAATCCATAATTGACAAAATGTTCGCCCATGACCTTCTTTGTCTTTCGTTTCTGGTTTCCACAACTCTTGCAGGGACACCACATGAATCTCGACCCTTCAGCTTGCGCCCATGCCCCTTCCAAGAACTGGTTAGTCTTCTCAATCCACTCACGGTTATCCATCTTTCAAGATATCAGCGACTACTATCAAAATTCGGCTTAGTCTAGTAGGTAAGGATAGGTCCTAATCCCACCCGACCATGCGTACATGCGGTCAGCTTCCATGATCCAATCCTATCCGAGACAGAATTTCGGTAGCACCTCCCCGCTGTTCTCTAGATACACGTCCCGAAAGGGAGATTGTGTATCCCGAGAACAACAGGGAGGTGATGCCGAAACTCTGACTCGGATCGGAGCCGACCATAGAACCTGACCCCATCTACGCATCCTCGGGCTATCCAAAGAAGCATGGACAATTCGAAATAGATACGATTAAAGATATGCAGAAAAAACTGCATATCTCCACTCGTATCTCTTCCAAACGGGAGACGCCTAACTAGTTTACGCGATCTACGAACATGATTTCCTAAATAAACTAAAAAACATAAAAAAATATACTACATCAGACTTTAAAACTAAATAAATATTTAAATCAGACTTCAAAACTAACTAAATATTTAGAAACTAACTAAACATATAAATAATATTCTAAATAAACTAATTAACTAATAAACTATAAACCAATAAACTAAATAAACTAAATAAATTAACAAAAAACACAAATTAATTACCTTGGTGTGGGGTGGGGGGCGACGGGGCGGAGCCGAGGTGGCGGTGGGGCGCCGCTGGGCTCGGGGCGGCGGCAGCGCCAGCCGCGTGCGGCGGTGGGGAGGCGCGGGGCCCGGGGCGAAGCCGGCGACGGCTGCGGACGGCGTGGGGCACGGGCCCGGGGCGGCGGCGGCACGGCCACGGACGGCGGTGTCACGGGGCATGGGGCCGCGGGCGGTGAGCGGGGCAGCGGTGGCGGGAGGCCCGGTGCGGCGCGGTGGGGCCCGGGGCGGCGCGGCGGGGCGTGGCCGGGGCGGCGCGGCGGGTCGGGGGCGCGGCGCGGTGGTGGGGAGGCGCGGGGCCCGGGGCGGAACCGGCGACGGCCGCGAGCAGCGCGCGGGGTTCGGGCAGTGGCAGCTCGGGCGCAGCCGGCGGCGGCGCGGGGCACGGGCCCGGGGCGGCGGTGGCACGGCCGCGGACGGCGGTGCCGCGGGGCACGGGGCCGCGGGCGGCGAGCGGGGCAGCGGCGGCGGGAGGCCCGGCCGCGGACAGCGAGGGGCCTGGGGCGGCACGGCGGGGCGTGGCTGGGGCGGCGCGGCGGGTCGGGTGCGTGAGCGGGGGCACCGCGAGCCGGGGCGCGTGGATGAAGAAATGAGTTAAGGGTCGGCCGACGGGGGGTTATCCCCGTTATTTGCCGTGTGCCTAGATCCGGCACTCGGCAAACTATGGCTATGCCGAGTGCCAGATCGGCGGCACTCGGCAAACTATGCCTATGCCGAGTGCCAGATCGCGACACTCGGCAAATGGTTTTTTAAAAAATTTGATTCATTTCTTTGCCGAGTGCCGGACCAGGTGGCACTCGGCAACTATTTATTTTAACTGAGTTCCAAAAGCAATGATACTGAAATTAACATAATGTAAAAAACATATTATTTCATGCATAACTATTCCAAACTCAAATTAACAAAATTTTAATTTCAAGTTTCATGATTTTATGCAAGAAAACCTATTATTTCATGTGTTTCTAAAGTCAAATTGAATTTATATCAACAAATTCGTTTTGACGAGGTATGTATAAAAAATTTAGTGACTACCAACTAAATAATTTGCCAAAATAAAACAACAAATTATGGTTCATGATTTCATGCAAAAAACCCTATTATTTCATGCGTTTAAAGATCAACTTAAAACTAAATATAATGATTTTCAATATGTGCCAAAAATAATTTAATATAGATAACAAATTCAAAAATTAACCAAATTTTCACAAGACACATGTTTTGTTGTTATTTCTCTATATAAAAAGTTTCACATTGAAAATCATATGCGACTTTCATTTCAACCACAAATCCAACCGGATACTAAACATCTCTCCGAAACTTCTTCGGAGATTCTTCGACTTGTGAGCGGCGTACATTGTCACGTGTCCGAAACACTGTCAATTTTTTTCCACTCTATCCTCGCACGAAACCAAGAGTTTTGCACAATTCCCATGATTTTCAGACATTGCATGCTATTTTTGGTTTTTTCCGAACGTCCGTGCACACGCTTGTGATCAAGTTTTCTGATAAAGATGCTTCAACTTTTAAGTTCTTTCGTGCATACGGCATCAGTTTTGATTCTGGTACATAAATATCAAATTTCCATTCATTGATTTCGAAATTTTGACCCACTTCTAATTTAATATTAACTTCGAATAATTATTCCCCGCAAACAAAAAATTAACAGAAAATAGTAAACCAATCAATAAAAGTTTTTTATGTTACTAGGGATTAAATTATCAAATTTAACTAGAGACCAAAAAAATTTGAAGGTCAAAAAAAAAATTTTTTACCCAATTTTGCCGAGTACCTAAGCTCCAGCACTCGGCAAAAGAAAATTTGCCGAGAGCCAGGCTCGAGGCACTCGGCAAAATATCCCCTTTGCCGAGTGCCAGGTGGTGGCACTCGGCGAAGACTTGACGCCATCAGCCCCCCCAACTGGCGTCGCATGGCGGGCGCGCGTGCTGGGCACGTGCGCCGGATTTGCCGAGTGCCGCCAGGCCAGCACTCGGCAAAGGTGACAGTTTGCCGAGTGCCATTCGTTGCCGACAGCCGGCACTCGGCAAAGCTCGGGCATGCGGTGTGGCAGATGTTTGCCGAGTGCTCGTGTCCTGGCACTCTGCAAAGCATATCTTTGCCGAGTGTCTGTGTTCTGGTACTCGGCAAAGATCAATACACTAGGCAAATTTTGGTTTTCCGGTAGTGTAGGGGGGAACTAAACACCCCATAGATGAACTAACAAGATACATATATATACAGGGCATCGAACCTAATGTTTGATCCATATATATCAGTTGTATTTGATTTATTTCAAGCTCCTGCATGCATGTCTTCTTTAATTTATGATATATATGTGCGCATAAAAAAGCACAACAGAAATGTTAGCAAAACCAATATTAAATATCTAGATATATATACTCCCACTAGAGATCAATGATAACATCACTGATCATGTAAAACCAGGTAACAATGATCGAGATATATATATATATATATATATATATATATATATATATATATATATATATATATGTCCTCATATTCAGTTTTCATATTCAGTTTGTTGAGAATATAGAAATGTTAGCAAAACCAATATTGAATATCCAGTCTTTATATCAGTTTGTTGAGAATTTAAGTCTTGCTTGAAGAAGTTTCTCCCAAAATTTTGGTTCCTTTTCGCTGATAGCTCTTTCTGCTTCAACGAGCAAAATTTCCTCGTGAAGTGGATGAACACTAACTTGCGCGAACCCTTCTTCTCGCCCAAGCTCCTCAACTTTGTTCAACACTGAATTGGCATTTATACCCGACACAAGAAATCGAACCCGGTCCGTCAAAGTCCCGATCAACCCACTCAGATCACACCCTGATGCGAATGTCAGGATATCAAATGCATTCATCTCCCTTGCTAGCTCCGATTCCGCCTCCCATTTCACCACCTCAGGAGTAGGATGAGAAGAAGCAGTTGTTGGTGCGATAGGAAACGGCATGCCATCTTTGTGTAACCAAGGGTGGTCAAAGATTTCACCGACCTTGATGCGTGAATTGGGCTCCGGAAGTCCGGATCCAGCATCCTCCCGATGAGCAACCGGAGCTCCATGGAGAACCACTTGGGGCACCTGAACCTCCCCGAGCAAATCTTGCGGTACATGCCCATGAGGTTGCCGTCGTTGAACGGCAGGTACCCGGCTGTGAGCGAGAACAGCACGACGCCTCATGACCAGACGTCGGCCTTGCCGGGGTCGTAACGCTTCTTGAGGAGGATCTCCGGAGCGACGTAGGCAGGGGAACCGCAGGCCGTGCCCGTGAGGCTGTCGGGGCCGAGCTGGCGGTCGGCGAAGGCGCAGAGCCCGAAGTCGGTGAGCTTGACGTCGCCCCGCTCGTCCAGGAGCAGGTTCTCCGGCTTGACGTCGCGGTGGAACACGCCGCGCGCGTGCGCGTGTGCCAGCGCGGAGACGAGCCGGCCGAAGAGCCGGCGCGCCACGGGCTCGTCGGAGCGGCCCCTTTCCTCGAGCGCGGACTGGACGCTGCCGCCGCGGGCGAGGTCGAGCACGAGGTAGACGGTGGTGCGGGAGGTCAGCACGTCGAGGAGGCGCACGACGTGCGGGTGGCCCTGGACGCGCCGGAGCGCGGCGAGCTCCCGCGCCACGGACCGGCGCGCCGCCGCGGCGTCCTCGGGTGAGCACGGGTGGTGCGGCTTCCGGACGGCCTTGACGGCGACGTGGACGCCGGTGCGGACGTCCCGCGCGCGGTAGACCTTGGAGGAGCCTCCCCTGCCGAGGACGCGGCCGAGCTCGTACCGGCCCTGCAGGACCTTCGTGTGGATTTCGGCTGACGAGGTGGAGGAGGAGGCCGCTGATGAGTCGTCAGGTGGCATCTCCGGCGTGGTGGGAGGCATCGAGCCTGCACGCGCGCTTAGCTGTGGCTTTAGCAGAATGGCTGTGGGAGAGAGTTGGAACTTGCAAGTTGCAATTTCAAATTAAGGGAGTTGTAAGTATCTTGGTTTGATAAGTAGCCGTGTCTATATAGGAGGTGAGTGTTTGTACGCTCCATATTAGTCCAGATGCAGTATTGTCCTAGTTCGACCGCTAGGAATGATAAATTACTGATTTTCTATGATGACGATGGCATCGGCAATGCTTGTTTTTTTATTTCGGCTTATTCCAAATTATTCTCTCTCATCGAACACTATTGAATTAGCTGAAATCAACTGTATGGCTGATTCAATAATATTTTGCGAGAAAAATAAGCAAGAGTAAAATAAAAGCAGATAAACCCAACTAAGGTACAATATTTGTTCAAACAAATCAAAACTCGAAACTTCCAGTTTCACGGTTTGTTCTGTAATGTTGACTCCAAATTAAGTATCTGATCCATCAAGCACCAGTAATAACCTAATATAATTGGACCATCAAGCATGCACCAGATACAACTCCCAGCTATGTGTTTGCTACGAATCATCATTTATTTTGTGGTACTATTTTATCGAAAATGCTGGTTGCAGAATTTATGTCATCCATGTCACCGTAACCGCCTTTCCGATCCATCTAACCTTGCTTTTGGCTTGATGGCGACCCAACGCAAAGAAAAGGGAGCGTTCATTATTGGTGTTAGGTCCACCGGAGGTTGGCTCAGCTCGCCGGTGCATGTCGTCTTGTCACGCGAAGTCCACGTCGGCTGGCCATAGCAAAAAGATTCACCGCCTACATACATACATGTTGTGCCCGGCACGGTTGAAAATGACCTTAGCTAGTTTTAGTAAAAGTTTCATTAGCAGAGTTAACTAGACCGAGAACTAGATAACTGTGCTAAATGAGTTTTATGATGATAAAACTTTCCTCACATTTCATGAAATCTCATCTTTCTATTCTTGCCATGTCAGCAAAATTGATGATATTTACTATTATAAAACTCTCTATAAAACTCCTATTGAGACGGACCTTAGTTACCAATTTTGGAACCGGTACTAAAAAAACCAAAACTAAATGGGGACGCCTAGGATACCGAGTATTTTAACCGATACCAAAGTACTTTTGGTATGAAACCCGAGAAGAGGTATGCACACGTCACCTGATGTTTTCACACGAAATACACATGAGTGTGGTTGCCGGGATTCAAACCCGCCACCTCTACTCTCACGCATAGCTCCCTTATTACCATCTCACTTATACAACAATTTGTGATTGAGAGCGAGATATTTTTGTTTTGAAGTAACCCGTGGAGCACCTTTAGGTACCGGGTACTAAAGTGTCTCCTTTTTTTTATATTACATAGTACAACTCATACACTCACAATACACGCACACTCATACTACTATGAATAAACATTCGCAAAACCTACCCTTATGAGTATCTTTAAAGACTGAGCCGACAAATCCTCAAGATTGACGAAGTAACCACAGGCGTCTCGCTGTCGACGGGAACGTCGCCTACGTACCATTTAATGCACAATGCCGTTAAATCCTGAAATACTCGCTCCTATGGATAGTCGAATCTAGAACCTGAAGTGCTACCGAGGCTCTTGTAATAATCACTAGGCTACATCCCCTTTCGCGACCATGCATGGCTAACCATGTATGGCCTTATTAGTTCAGCACCACATGATTTTAAAAAATAAAAAAATGTGCTGCTCAAACATGCCCACTAAGTCAGCGTTTGATGGGTAGCAATGTTGGACAGAAATAACCATGAGAAGTTCTTACCCATGTAGTCGTATAATATTAAAGGATGCATGATCGAGACTAGTTCTGCCTCTCTATTCGTGACTTGCATCTATTCGAAACTGAAAGTTTCAAATATTCTGGATGGGACAAAATAGAACCGTGTGCATTGCCAACATGGGAACGTAGAGACTGTAATACGGCCTCATTTCAAATATAGATCGTAGATGTAACACCCGGTTTATAAAAGGACATAAACCGAGCAATCGTATACGTGCCAGGATCAAGTCACACGTATATACAACAGAATGAATAGTATATCACAGCACATATCACGAATAAGACATAATAAATCGAAATACGAATGTTATTTATTACATAAATGACAAAAATGTCTGATACAGTGGAAGCGAAGTACAAATACGAATAAAACTCTCCGAAGCTGAGCAGGGCGTCACAGGGACGTCGACTGGGAGACGAACACCTAGAAGTCCTCGTAGTCCTGGTAGCGCTGAGCGAACTCCCTCGTGTCGGCAGGAACTGAGCAGCAGTAGCGTATCCAAGAGGAAAAAGTAGAGAAGAGCCAAGAGTGAGTACACAACTTGTACTCAACAAGTATAACACAAACTATGAGGCTTTAGGTTGGCTGACTGACTGCATTAGCTTTTAAGACTTGGCAAAATTTTATTAAAGCTATTTACTACAAGTTGATGAATTACCATTAACCTAGTTACATAGTAATTAATCAAAATTAATCAAGAAACTATTGAGAACCATACCAAACCAAGCCACCAAGGAAACCTCGAGAGGCACCTCCCTCGTCGGAAGGAGATAACCCCACTAATCAAAAGGAGGATCTGGACCGCTCATAACCGTGAGCACGGCTAGTATACCAGTTTTACACTCTGCAGAGGTTGCACATCTTTACCCACAAGTCGTGAGCTACGCCAGTTGTTCATCACACTTCCTTAGGTGAGATGACTAGCGACTCACTACGAGGCCTTTACAAAGAATCTCGTTGGTAGGGAGTAACCGCGAGGGTGGATCGGCGACTATGGAGCAGGTCTAGTGGGCGTCAAGACACGAAGCACAGACGAGGCCACTCAGCACGAGGGCCATAGAAGCTTACCGCCCCTGCCCCGCAGGTAAGTTACTCCAAACCAAAAAGATATAATTATTACGCCAAGTCTATCCCATTCTAGCCTTATGGTAGCGCTGTTGTCCCAGGTTGTCGCTCTATGAACCGGTCCTTATGGAGAGTGGCCAACTAAGCACTAAGCACCGTGCTGGCCCCCTAAATCATGTTTCTACAAAAACCATATTTAACGAGACGTGAGCCACCCAAGCACGAAGCACAGAGGGCCACTCTCAGAATTAAATTTAAGTAAACCATTAATCAAATTAATTAAAAAAGGACCAGAGTGTGTTATAACGCGGCACCTAGCACAACTAACCAAAATGCAACCCAATGTAATATATAAAGGATAAAAAGTGGCTAGGACAGTCCTCATAGGCATACAGAATTAAATGCAGTATGAAATTGTATTTAAAGATGATAGGTTGTTTATATTATACTTGCCTTCCTCGTACTGCTCCTGCTGCTGCTCAAAGTGCTCGGAAGACGGCTGCTCCTGGTACTGGTACTGGGGCTCCTCAGATGGATCAGCGTCTACTCACGAACACATGGACAAAACAATGCACAATAATAAGCATACAAGCAAATACTAACAAAAACTAAGAAACAGCACATCAATACATAAAAACAGCACACTAAACTAGTCTAAAACTATTCTACGCGTTACAACGATCGCGTGGACATAAAGAACGCCTAAAACGGAGCTAAAACGCATAAACTAGAGCTAAAACAAGATCTAGGGGCTTATCTGTGAGAAAAACTAAGTCTCAGGGAGTTTTCTGTAAAAATCGAGGGCCTAAACATAAATAAACATTAATTCTGGGGTCTAACTCGCAAAAGGACAGGGGCTGGAGGCGGGTTCAAAATTAAAGAAGTTCAGGGATCTAAGTGTTAAAAACTGGGCCTGGATGTAATTATTTTTCAACACGCTAGGACTGCGGGTTTATTTCAATAAAACCCAGGGGCTCTTATGCGAAACCGCCAGGGCAAACCGGTACGTTTAGATCTGGGCGCTTGGATCCGGATCGGGTGGCTCAGATTCGATGGGCTTGGATCTAATCGTGCGCGTTGATTCAGGATCTGGCGGCTCAGGGTGAAAGGGCGCGCGGGCGGCGGCGGGACTCGCCGGCGGCGCGCTCCCGCGGCGGCGCACGGCCGGAGAAAGCGTCCTAGGGGCTGCAGGGCTCCGCTTGGGCTGGGGTTTGGCCGTGGAGGATGCTCGTGGCACGTGTAGTCCACCTGAGGTGCGGGTTGGGTCTGGGGAGGTCCGGAGCGCGGAGTTCATCGGCCATGGCGGCTCTGGACGGCGAGACCTCGCCGGAGCAGACGGTTCGATGACTCCCGGGGGCTACGGCTACCAAAATTTAGCGCGTAAAGATAGGGCGGACCGGGATGTGGCTCACCGAGGGCGCGGGATGGTCGGGTTCGCAACGCAGGGGGTTGACGGTGTGAAACGGCGGCGAGGTCGACTCGGTGCTTCGCGGAAGTGGACGTCGAGGTGTGCTCCAGCGTCCTGGTGTCCTCGGATCGGTTCGTGAAGATCCTGCGAGGGCGAAAAGGGGGTCAGCAGGCACGGAGCGGCAACGGCGGCATGGGATTGCAGCGGCGGTCGAGCTCACCGGCGGCGCTGCACAGGAGAAATTCCCGTGCTGCAGGGCCTGGGAGTCGCGAGCAAGGGCTCGGCGAGCTTCGGGGCATCGATGTGGGGCTAAGGCGGGGGTTTGTGGGGGCCGTGGTGCAGCGGGGAGGTGTGCTCGCAGCGAGCAGAGGCACGGCGGCACGGCGGGGCGATGAGAGTTAGGGTCTGGGGCGGCGGCTGCGATGGGGATGAGGCGCAGAGGCCGCGGGGTGCGATATAAAGCAGGCGGGCGGGGTCTGGGCGTCCGTGCCGTTGAGCACGCGGGCGAGGATCTCGCCGGGGATCACGGCCGGTTTCCGTTGCACGGGCGAGCGACTCGGGAGGGGGACGGATCTGCCATGCGGGCCCGGGCTGTCAGCGGCCGAAGCGCGCGGCGCGGGGCGACATGGGCTGAGCGGGGAGGGCGCTGGCAGGTGGGCCTGCGGGTCGGGACGCTGACGCGGAGCTGGGCGTGGCGTGCATCGCGGGCCGAGCTGAGGCGCTGCGCTCTGGGCCGGACTGAGGGGGGAAAGAGGGAGTGGGCCGCGCGACTGGGCTGCCCCCGGTTGGGCCGAGCGGGAAGGAACGGGCTGGAATGGAGTGTGGGCACGGGCTGGGCTTGGGTCTTTCTTCTTTTCTATTTCCTTCTTTCTAATTCTAAAACAATCAAACACATTTGAATTCAAATAAAATTTGAATTCAAACCACACTCAAATGAGTAAAATAAATGCACCAGCATGAATGCAACACCAAAATTTAAATCTATGATAAAATTTTAATTACTTAAGGAACAAAATTGAATTAAATGCCATACTAAACACAATAAACCTTAGAAATTTAAATAAAGCCAATTAAATTTATTATAAAATGCTGAAATTTAAATTAGGGTGTTACAGTAGAGACTCCTGCATTTCAAATATTGTAGAATGATCACCTTCTTTTGATCCTAATTCCTGAACCATGTAAAATGATGTTATCATTAACTATCTTTTCATGATTTGTAGCAAGCCATGCTGATAACACAAGGGATGTATCAGGAACATGTACCAGTAATAGCCCCTCGGTCTTATCAAGAGGCGTGGTATGGGTGCAGCGTCGCAACCTATCCTATGATCCTATCACACGGGAGTACTTGCCTGGGCCAGAGGACGAGAGTGGCAAGGAAACAAATACCCAACCAACAAGCAACAATAATGGAGCATCATTATTTCACCTCTGAAAACGACCGCTATTTGTTTCCATCAGATGTTTGATTGGACAGAGACAATATTTTTTTTAATCAGCTATTTGATAAATTTGTGATGCCAAGCTGAGAAAATTGAGGGATCGGATCAACTAGAATCTTCGGTATGAGTACAACATCACTAGAATCCCGGGACAGAACTTGCAGTACAGATCAGGGTGTATAATTCTGCTCCACAATTATCACAGTTCCATTAATCATTATTATACATGAAGGCTTGAAGCAGTATGATCTCTTACGTACAATGATCTTAAATATACATCCTGCTCATGATCCATGTACAAAATATGCGGCACAACTATCACGCCGAGGCTTCTATCTTTACGCAGCAGAAATTACTGATGACATAAGGCTTTGTGTCCTTTTAAAAGTAATCTTGGCACAAAAATTACTGATCAGTAACAGCAAGAAAGCAGTATGAAATAGGGACATCGAGGACGGATGCATTTTTGTGTCCTAGGTGCTTAATAGTTTGTTTCTGTAGTGGGGTGTGTTAGAGGAGTCAAGGGCCTATTGCGCCTTAGCCATTAGGGTTAATTAGTCGCTTGCTTAGGGGTCAAGTAAACCTCTCTATATAAGGAGAGGAGATGTATCAATCTAATCAAGCAAGAGATTAGAAGTAAATCCCTTCTCTGTTGCCGGCCGTGGGCGAAGCCCCGCGGCCGGCGTTCCCAGCGCCCCCAACCCTAGCTGCCGCCGCGATCCAACCCGTGAACAGTACCCGCGGTACTGTAGCGCCGCGGTGCTGTAGCACAGCAGCCCCTCTCTTCCTCCCTAATCCCTCGGTCCAACAACAACCATAACAATCTGGTATCAAAGCCATAACAACAGCCTTCATGGCGGTCGACCTTGGCAAAGGGGAGCGTATCCTCGCCCCGTCAGACGGCCACCAGCAATCACGCCGATGTTCTGCTGTCTTCATGCGTGAGCAAGGTGTTGTTTCCGCGATCGGTGAACTCCAACTCTGCGGCAGCGGCGATAGGGGAGGCGGTTTCCTCTTTGCCGCCACCGCTTTTCGCTACTGGCCGCCACGAGGACGTCTCCGCTGGTCGCAATCCCGATTAATTCCAGGTGGCCGTACCCGCGCACCCCTCTCGTTCCGATGGTCTCCGTGGGATCCAGGCGGTGACATACGTGCAGATCCAGCACGTGGAGGGTGTCTGCCTTATCTTCAGGAGTCAAAAAAAATAAAGAGTTGCAGTTTATTTAAAATAAGCCGAGATGTAAAAGCCTTGTTCTTAGGAGTTCGGTTTGCGTCTAGTGGAGTCATTGTTAGCGTCATTGTTAGATTGCATCTCGAGGACAAGCTGTATGTCCAGGTGGGGTGTAGTGTTAGAGGAGTCAAGGGCCTATTGGGCCTTAGCCCATTAGGGTTAATTAGTCGCTTGCTTAGGGGTTAATTAAACCTCTCTATATAAGGAGAGGAGATCTATCAATCTAATCAAGCAAGAGATTAGAAGGAAATCCCTTCTCTCTTGCCGGCCGTGGGCGAAACCCCGCGGCCGGCGTTCCCAGCGCCCCCAACCCTAGCCGCCGCCGCGATCCAGCCTGTGAACAGTACCCGCGGAACTATAGCACCGCGGGTACTGTAGCGCCGCCACCGCTTCCCTCAGCACTCTCCCCTCTCGACCCCATCAGCGTTCATAACAATTTGGTATCAACTATGCCAGGCGACGACAAGTCCGAACCGCCGCCGCCGCCGCCAACCATGGAGGGTCTGGCCGCCCAGATGACCAAGCTGCCGAGCAGCATGGGCAACATGGAGACGCGCATGGAGGCGAAGCTGCTGAGTAGCATGGGCGACATGGAGACGTGCATGGAGGCACGCATCACCTCTATGGAGTCGCGCCTTCAACCGCCGCCGACATCGAACCCTGTGGTGTCCATGCCCTATGGGATGCCAGGGTACGGATCTACAACCCTGGCGAGTTCTTCATCGACGGCTGCCGCCACGCTGTCCACGGCACCCCCAACGTCTTCGCCGACCCTGCCGATCACCAAGGATTTGTGCGCCGACGTAAGGGTTATAATAGTCCAGATACAAGCCGCTCTCCAGGAGATGATTCAACTTGAACGAAAGAGAGAGGCGGTCGTGCACCTACAAGCGGCAACGCGCAAGTTCTTGGCGCGACGGCTCGTCTGCGTGATGCGCAAGGAGCAACAGGACCAAGCAGATTCATTCATCCAGGCGGCGGTGCGGCTGTAGGCGGCGGTGCGGCTGCAGGCTGCAGCACGCGGCCTCCTAGCGCGGCGACGGCTGCAGAAGATGCGCTTGGAGATGCAAGAGGCGGCTTTGACAGCGATCGACCTCGGCAAATGGGGGCGCGACCTTGTCCCGTCGGAAGGCCACCAGCGCTCGCGCCAACTCGCTGCTGTCTTCAAGCGCGCGCTGGGTAGCAAACTCCAATCCTACAGCAGCAATAAGGGAGGCGCTTTCCTCCTTGTCATCGGTGGAGGCACATCGCCTAGCGCCATCACGTTCCATCACCGGCCGCCACGAGGACGTCTCCGCTGGTCGCTGTTGCGACTAATTTCCGGTGGCGATACCTGTCCTCCCCTCTCGTTCCGATGGTCTACATGGGATCCCGGCGGCTACTTACGTGCAGGTCCAGCACAAGGAGGGTGTCCGCCGTATCTTCAAGAGTCACAATATTGTAGCACAGCAGCCCCTCTCTTCCTCCCCAATCCCTCGGTCCAACAACCATAACAGGGTGTGCACGTGTGGGTGTGCGTGTTTTAAGGTTTCTTACCTCTTTTCTTCTTTTTAATATAATGATAGGCAGCTCTCTTGCGGGTTCGAGAAAAAAAAAGTATGAAAGAGGGACCACCATCCCAATTTTAACAAAAATCCATATGAATATGTAATTGTTGTTCAAATATCAATATTCATTTTCTACAGGGAAAACAGTAGGGGAGACACATTCTGTTATATATTAAAGAAAACGAAAGGAATTTAGACAGAAAGTCGTGGGTACGCAGGGTCAGTGAGCCGTTAATGAAATATCAATATTCTTCAACAGATCATGTGGCAAGATTCTGTATAAAAAAACCCAAGATGTGATAGGAGGGTGGAATAGTCCCATTTGACCAACATTGAAGTTGTTTGATTGAGAGAACATCCTATAAATTCCAAGCAAAAATAAAGGCATGCTACTTATATATCAAATATACATTATACCAATACTGTAGGAAAGCTTCTGAAATCATTCAAAACTAAAGAGCCGTGCTTCTGATGAAATACACTGAAAAGTAACTTACCGAAGCAAGAGTACTAAGAAAATCGTATGCAACTTCTACAGCCAGGTAGAAACTGTTTTAACTTACATGCAGCAACTAGTTCTCACTATCTCATGTTGGTGAGGTAAGGTAGGCAACATACTACAGTGCTGCTCATCACTTCTATGGTCCACCAGTGGCGGACCTAGGATTGGAACTTAGAGTATGCCATATCAAAATTTCAACATACAATTCAGTATTCGATACCGTCTAAAAAATGTAGTACACAAAATAAATCCACGAGCAATTCAGTATGTAAGCAATTAGATTCAGTACTTGCATAGATTACAATATAAATAGTAGAAGCACATTAAGACCCCCTTTGGAAGCCATGTTGGATTTTGGAATCTTGAATTCTAGATGGATTCTTAAAATCTGGATTATGACTAAAATATAGTGCTGTTTGGATTCTTGGATTCTAGAATCAAATTTTATGGATTTTGGTTCATGAATCCCTTCTATGCCTTTTTAACATCTTGTATCTCTTTTCCACCAAATGCTACTTCCTACCGATACACATGAACAAGAATCAAGATATATGAAAATATTCAGACTTTCACTACTTGTGTAAATAAGAAGCAAATATCAAATCATGAAACAGAATAAATCCCCATGTGTGTCGGGCTACCCAGGCAGCGCCGACGACCTCGCCGGGAGGGGCGGCGCCTCGGGGGCCGCATCCAGGGCCAGGTGAGGTGGTGCCGCCAGGGAGGAGAGCTGCCGAGGCAGGACAACCGCACAAGCCGCAGCGCGCAGGGAGAGGAGGCTGGGGCCGTGCATTGTCGCCACAGCCACAACCAGGGAGGGTGATGGGCGTTGCCGGGGCTGCCGCGTCCGTGGTCAAGTGTTATCAGAGAGATAGCTGCTGGGGACGGGGACGGTGGCACCTCGCTGGCTGCATGCGGGGAAGGGCAGCCGGGCATGCCTATACCCAAGCTGGGTCGACAGGACGATGGGGAAGCCGTTGATGTTGGACATGAGGCCGAATTTTCCGCACATGGTGCTGAAGAATGATGCCCACTTGGTGTTGTTTGGCTTAGCCAGCTCGAGGGTGATCGGCACGTGCAATTTCACGGCGATGGTGGCGTAGGGGTTGATGTAGATGGGTATGGCTAATTCGCCGCTCAATGAAGGTGGTGTTGGAGAGCCGGTCGAGGAAGTTGTGACCGCCATGGTGACAAACAAGGTCAAAGATTGAGTTGATGATGTGGACATGCATAGGTCGTCGATCACCAAGGGGGAGCGGATGATAGGAGATGTAGCGACAGCGCGTGTCGAGATGAGGTTGCGCAGGAGGCGGCGACGAGCAGGAGCAAAAGCGATGCTTGCAGCAGTATAGCGTGGTAGAAGGGGCGTCACGATGTAGGGTGGTGCAGTGGTGCAACAGGGGTGCACGTGCGTAGATTAGATGGCAGCGGAAGGAGGAGAGGGGGTTATGGTAGAACCCGGACTCTTGATACCATGTAGAGAATTAGGAAACACCACATACCCTTAGATGGGGGTGACTTTCATATATATAGCTAGGAAGGCTTGGTGTACAAGTAAATATAAGTACAACACAACATATGGCTATACATATTCTAATAAGGACGCATCAGGAAAATCAGAGCCCCACATTATTTCCCTGCAAAGCATATGCCCAGATTGCACAGCTGTTCAGTGTTCACTGAGTTATGGGTCACAACTGCACTGTCACGCATGCTTAACTAGCAGTTAGCCAACCAACATGATTTTGATACTCATTGGGAGGGGGGGCATTGAACTGGAATAGCACACAATGTAACACATAATTCAAATGCTAACAGAACAGCTGACAAAAAGTTGGAAAATGCATGGAAGCATGTCTGGGCAATGTTGATCATGTATGCTTGGTGCTCATGAATTGTTGCCTGGCTTGATGGTATAACCATTCAATATGATGATGTAGAATCCTTGCCTGGCCTGATGGTATAACCATTCAATCTGATGCACCAAACATACTTGCCTGGCTGGATGGTATAACCATTCAATCAGATGAACCAAACATACTGTTTTGAAACTTTTTTTTTCTCGAACACGTACAGTGCAAAAACTTTTATCTACCAGAATTTGTGGCTAAAAAGTTCCGTCATATAGAAGTCACTAAAGTGACTAGATTTTACTAAATGTCAATACGCCAACACAATATTGATTCAGAATCCAATACACTTGGACAACGAAACTCCACATAACATCCATTGTAACAAACCAATCACATATGAAAAATGCTCCCAGGAATTGAATAAAAAAGATTCAGATGAAGGTAGGTTGACTCCTTACAATCACAGAACACGAGAACACACACAAAAAAAGGCACCAAAATTGATTGAACAAAAATGAAATGAAGAAAAGGTAAGAAACAAATACCTCCATGTCTGGATCTTCAAGATTAGTAACAATCTCATCAACAACCTCATGGCAAAGGGTGCAAGCATCCTCATGTCTTGGGAGATGAATGAATTTTGCCTCAACGCAAAAACTTATTGATACGCAAAAGTCTTCAGGGCTTAAAGAGGCAATTCTTGTGAAGAAAAGAGGGGCATAATAATCTACCAACCTTGTGCACTGCCAGAAGCAGGCCCGGTCCTGAGATTTTGGTGGCCCGGAGCGAAACTAAAATAAGAGGCCCCATAACAATAATATTACTAAGTAGCAAATATGCCTATGTGTTGCTACGGCTGAAGATTATTACATATATTATTATTTATTGTTTGTTTTAGAAATAGAAGAGAGAGCGATTGACGGATCAATAAATTATTGCTTATCTTAAAAATAAAAATAGTAGAGATAGAGATTTTAATAATAGTAGTATACTTGTTTCATCTTTTTTCCTTTTTGCACGCTCTAACACATACATTCTATCAACATGATAGTTCTAAAAATTATGAAAATACAATTAATAATTTACTAAACGTAATGCCATACCCATACATGATCAAGTCCACAAAACTAGTAAATTATCAAGTTGCAAAAACCGCTTGGCTAAATTATATTAATGCCCTTGATGGAGATATGGACAATGGATTCTCAAGTCTAAACTCTGAAGATTGTACAGATGGAAAATAGCGCATCAGCCAATAAGACATACTGATGAATTTTGAACTTCACATATATCAGACATAGAGGCAACTTCCGTTGCCTTTACTTGTTCGGCAGTGGATCGTGGTCGAGGTCTCCCGAGAAAATGGAGTTGCCGTCGTTTGATTGGATTGGATGTGACGAGTCGCGAGGGAGTCAGGAGATTAGATTAGATGCGGCGATAAATCTAGAGAATTAAAGGAGTTCACCCAGTCATGCACTCATGTTTGCCACATTGTGTTGTGGGTGCACGTGTAGCCGTGCAGGCCTGCTGCCCATAGGGTCTGGCTTACAAATACAGCTTGAGCCTATACTACACCTGCAGTCTCTATACGTGGGGAGGGGCCCTTGGTTTTGGGGGGCCCGGGGCGGCTGCACAGTTCAATACATAGGCATACATTACATAAGAAATGGAGTACTTTTAGAATATAGGCACATCTATTGAAGCACAAGGAAAATCTTGAAGGTAAAACAGCAATACCTCCAGCTTGAAAGAAGGAAACTTTGAACAAGCTTGGTGCAGTGTATCAATGATTTCGATCTTGGTCTCATTTTCATTAAGATAGAAGAGGGCTTCGGAAGCGAACTGCTCGCAAAGTTGGCATAATTGTGGGTTTTCCTTCATTGCCAGAGATACTGTGCCCACATTAGGAGCCTTTATAGTAGCTAGAGTAACATTAAACAAGTGCGAAATGATAAGTTGCTTTGAAACAAGGGTGAAGATCAGAGATATGGCATTTAGCAAAAAAACTAAATGTAGCCACAACAAAAGTCCTGTAAGTTGTGTATTATTGCTCACTAAATGCTCATGCAGTTGCTTCAGGATTAGGTGATTAGGGTTTCGGTATTTAAGACAAATTTACAAATTGGCAGGCTTTCCTGATTATCTCTGAAATTGTCATAATCACGACGTGAACCTAGCTCAGTTGGTTGAGGGTGTGGATTTATGCCAAGACAACTTATGGTCAAGTCCTCGTTGAACCTTGGATGGGTGGGTTTTTTCTTCAAAATTTTTCACGTTTCCCTTTCAAATACACATAAATAATTCATAAAAAGCTAGTGTGACGCTTGTTTGATGAACATCAGGAGACAACAGAAAAGACACAACCTACTATGAATTGTATCAGGGCTTTCCACGGAAGCTGAGGCCAGACAAAGATAGAACACAGCCAGGAGAGTAATAAAATTATAAATGTCCACATTAAATGATTTTGCTCATCTATTTGTCCCTGAAAAAAGGGCCTAATGAATGGTCAGTAGTGATGTTCATTAATTTTTGTGGACTCCCATTAAATTAGCTTTAACACAGAACAAACTATTCTGAATAAAATAACAATGTTGGCCATGTAATGCCTGCACTAGACATACAATTGCACATAAAAAAAATCAGACGCACCAGCATCATCCAAAGCCAAGCTTATGGTGCACGAAAGCACAAGACTGGTGACGAAAATAACTTGAACTCTTCTGCCCATATTGTCTGTAACCCCTATAAACAGTAATAGTTCAGTACAGCACTGCATACACCATGTCATTACCAAATCTTTGCGAACTGTACTAACAAATAATGCTTTTAAAAGATGATGGGCACAAAAGCAGAGATAAAAAATTTCCATCCAGATACAAATCTCCAGTAGGTTTCACCGGTTATGTGCGGATTTTCATATAAAACCTAATAACTAGTTCTAAAATATTAGAAACTGAGATATCCTACATATTCAAAAATCTGGATAAGCTTTATCAGCTGATTGATCAGCACCGGATTCCCAATTCTCTGCTTTCTTTTGGGCAATCCTCAGGATACAAACTAAACAACTAGTGTAATTAACATGCATGCTTTATGAGGTGATGTATTCTTGCTTCTGATGAAATTAGTAGTTTAGTACACATTTTTAGCACTAGTGCTTGGCAGTAGCATAGGTTAGCAGTAGCACAGGGTACCAGTCATTTCTTTTCTTTTCTTTCTAGAGAAACAGCGGCAGGTACCCATAAACCAAGATGGAACTTTCTACCATAGGCATGACAATTAATTTTGATGCGCATGTGTAAGTTCACACGATAACTCATAACTGGCAGCAGAGAAGTATCGGGGTAAAAAATCACCAATCATTTCTCCCAAAAAAATCTCGTTCTCAAACTGTCGGAACTCAGAAAGACAATCAAGCTAGCTATAATTAAATATGAGAAATTAGACCGGGGCCTGGGAACGATTAAAGATGCCAAATTAATTCCATGTATCCCATGAGAAGTAAAATGAAAAAGAAAAATAATATAAGATGATTCCAGACTAACCTCGTGCGTCTACAATAGAGCCTTTGGAATGGCCGGCCGATGGCAGCCGAGGGCTGGCGGGTAGCCTACGCCCACAGGCGACCGCGGCGGATACGGAGAGGGAAGTGGAGCAAGAAGAGCCAGAACCCGGAGGAGATGTGGATTCGAGATGAGACACGGAGACAGAGCGGGGCGTTGACTAGCTCGATCCGTCGCCGCTGCTCTCCGCCGGCTCTCGCGTACTCGGAGCTGTCGTCGATTAGGATCGGATTAACTCATAAATACCATTACAATTTGTCAAGTTCACATCAATAACTGCGATTCACCTGTTTAGATATACATAGTTACAATTCATTTTTTATATGAGATGTGCCATTTTATATATATATTATGTTTTTTGGTCCGCTCCCAGGTCTTGTATTATTGTCCGGTCCAAACTGCCCCTGTTGTCTCTTTTCTCTCCAGATACATAAAAAGTTATCTTTTTTCTCCTTTCTTTCGTCGGCTCTGTTTGTTTTCGCTTTTCTAGACCTCGCTTTTCTGAGAATTGGATTCTGAGATAAGCCAGCTGTCTGGAGAATCGGCTCTCTGAATAAGTTAGGTGTTTTACAATTCTGATTATTTTTAGTCAATTCTCTAAATTGAGTGGTAAAATATATGACATGTCTTTGAGGTTGATGATATCTCATTTTTTTCTCTGAATATGAGTAGAAGTCAATCATTCTTATATTTTTTATATCTTAGCTAGATAATTATATAACAATAATATTAAATATTTTTAAAGTTAAATGTACTCTTCCGACTTTTTTCCTACCTCAATTTTTATCAAACATATTTCTTCTCTCTTTTTCGAACTCTCCCTCTCTCTATCTCTTCTTCACTTTCTTCTTTTTCCTACTCTCTCTATATCTCTTCTTCACCGCTCGCGCCTACTCCACCTCACGGAGCGTCTCTGCCGCACCTTCGCCGGCTCCACCACTCGCGCCTCCGCCTCATCGTGGAGCTCAACGCCGTACAGCCGCCTCCGCTTCATCGAGGAGTTTCGGCCAGCCGCCTCGAGGTCCCATGCAGCAGCAGCGGAGGGCGGGCGGCGGCGTGGCGCAGCAGTAGAGGAGAGCGGGCAGCTGCGCAGCGTGGCAGCAGGAGAGGGCGGCGGCGTGGCAGCAAGGGAGAGCGGGTAGCGCGCGGCAGTAGGGGGCGGGCCTCGGAGCACGAGCAGGGAGAGGGCGGCGGCGCGGCAGCAGGGGGAGGGCAGCGGCACGGCAGCAGGGAGGGCGGGTGTCGATGGAGCGCGGATTTTCAGCCGCGGGCGGCAGGTGCGCCGGATAACTGTGCGGACAGGATTACGCTAAGATTTGTGAACGGCAGGTACAGTTTGCAGTATTTTGAATGTATTTGTAAATAGTAGTAAGGTGTTCTTTTTTATATGGAGCGAGTACCGAGGAGAGCAGCTGAGCATTGG
Organism: Panicum virgatum; assembly: GCF_016808335.1. Taxonomy (NCBI): domain Eukaryota; kingdom Viridiplantae; phylum Streptophyta; class Magnoliopsida; order Poales; family Poaceae; genus Panicum; species Panicum virgatum. Next base: position 36,040,442 of record NC_053138.1, on the reverse strand, counting down.
GGAAAGGATAGCTGCTTTGAACAGGAACAGCCCATCAGCCCATCGTACCTTAGGAATCTTGAACAGTAAAAGTAGGTTATTTTAATACCTAGGTTCGTTCATATAGAAGGCGTCTCTTATTTAAAAATATTCATTAACACACATGTAATTCTTCTGTTACACAATAAAATTTACAAAATATCTCAATGCACCATGACGTACATGTTGCTGCACAACACAAATTTGTTATATCAAATACATGATGCACATATTTTATTCAATCTTTATGCATTAGGGTTGTGCCCACAGCATACCTATCACAATGAACGGAACTTGTGCATATCAACAAATGTCGGAAATACTATTGGAACATACATATTTTAGTGTCAAGCAATTTCTTAAAAACAAAATCAACTATTTAAAGAGTAGGTTTGAGGGTGCAAATATTTTTATACAAATGAAACTAGAAAAGTTCATTCAGCGACAGAAGCACATGATTCAAGAAATTTTAGTTTAGAAGCATCACATTATGTAAAAAAAATTTAATATTCAGCTTCTAACTTCCCCCTAATCATATGTATTTTCAGTACGTAAAGTTCCAAAAATTTAATATTGAGCTTGTAAATTCCCCCTAATCATATGCATAAGAATAATTTTCTGTATAGAGTAACTATGGGAATCATTCAATAAATAAGGGTGCACAAGTTTATGGTTGAGAAATTTCAAAAAACAAGATGCACATATCTTTGGGCATAATGGGAAGCCTAGATTGTTAGACAATTAAAGATGAACAGAAATTTGTATGCATCACATATTTGCAAATTTGTGTCATGATGCACATATTTTTTTGCATGCCAAATAAATTATTATGATAGACTAATTATTCAAATTATTCTTAGATGAGACTCCGTGTTAATGCATTTTTCTGATGCATGATGGTATACACACTTTAATGCAAAAGAAACTCATAAATAGTTCTATACATAAATATGAAAAAGTAAGATAGAAAACAAATGTTGAATGACTAATAAAGGATGAAGATGCACACAATATTGTGCGATGTAGTGATTTTTTTTACAAAAACATATTGACACTACATGAATTTGTTGCCCGGAAAATCATATTGTAATTACCCAAGCAACACAATATATGCACATGTTTTTATGACGTACTTAACTGTAAAAAATTAGGGAGCACAGTTTTTTTACACTAAAAAGGAGTCGAATTGAAAGGATACACCACATGGGTCAGCTAAACTCAACTGTAACATCAAATCAGTAGCATGAACTTAGGGTTAACTTTTTTCCAGATATAAAAAAATTCTAGGAATCCAATAAATGAAGATGCACATACTTTATGTTCACAGAATTGTGCATCGGGACGGAGGATAATATCAACTCCTCTATATATAAACGAGAAAATAAATTATAAAACGTTGAATATACATAAGTGCATTATTAATGTACAGGAAATATCGTAGCAGTGCTCACTAAAATCCACACATTTTTACTATAGCAAATGAATTAGTTATTTCTTCACTCATATGTCATATCAGCTCGTACACATTCTACATTCTAATATGGACTTGCAAAAGTTTAGAGCACATAAATTGAGTTGCACATAAAACAGTGTACTTTACTGTACAAGAGTTGCACATATTTTTGGCACAGAATATAAATGATAGATGCACAATAATAAACAACTAAACATGTTCACTACATTGGGATGTAAAAAAAAGCCTGCTGGAGCTGGTGAAAAATCTAGACTCAATAATAGAAATAATAGCTGTTCCACATATCAATTATCATCCTTCAAGAAAACAATTAAATAATTGTACAATAAATTAGGATGCACAATGGATATTGCACACTAACCACATGTACAGCTAAACTTGCTGCTGCCACTAAATTTGCATCAATTAGGATCAGGACCGACTGGATAAGTGCATCTTAGTCCATCTTCTGGAATCGAATAGGAGCGGCAGTGGCAGGGGGTACGAAGTACCATCGTCCAGACTAGGAAAAAAGTAAAGAACGAAAAAAAAATCTTGAGCTGGCAAGCAAAGCAACGTCTCGGTGCAACAGTCAGGATCTAATCACCTTAGCTGCAAGTGCACCTCGTCTCCGCCGTCATGAACTGCATGCTGTTGCTCCTCCATGGTCATCATAGTTCACCTGTGGCTTCGGCAACCACACACGGCCACCGACGCGCCGCCAGTCGACCCAGTCGACACGCCACAGGGCTAGTTGTGAGTGGAGCTCGGGCGGCCGGAGTCGGTCCGGCCGGAGTCGGTCCGTGGCGGGGGCTGAGGCACAGCCGCAGCGGCCAAACGCGCGGGTAGCTGAGCCAAGCAGCGACGCGGCCCGAGGCGCGGCTGACTAAGCTGAGCAGCAGCGCGGCCGCCGCGGGCCTAGGCGCGCGCCGACGGTGGGGGCGAGCCGAGGCGAGGAGGGCGTGAATCTGAGCAAGACGGTGGCAATGGCCTGGGGAACCTGGGCTTGCCCGAGCCCAACGCCGACCCCCCGCCCGCCCGCTTGTCGCCGTCCGCGCCGGTTCCTGCGTCTCGCTGGCGAAGGAGACCTCCCTCAGGTGGGCACCATGGCCACAACACCCAACCGCCGGCGAAGGAGGGAGCTCCGCGCCGGCGCCGGCGCCGGCGAAGGGGAGTGCAGCCCCCGGGACCACGACCCAGATCCGGCCAATGGAGGCACGGATTCCGCGAAGGAGCTCGCGGATCTGAACCTCGGCGGCTGCCGGCGTCCACAAACGGGCGGAGCAAACGACCTCAGTTTTCAGGACTGAGGGAGAGAGCGGGTGAGGAGGAAGGGAGTTGGCCGACTTCGGCACAACCTGCAGGCCGCCAACGCCGGCGGCATGTGGGCTAGTCGTCGGCTCGGGATGGTCGTGGTCCTGATTCTCTCCTGAGATTGAGAGAGAGAAACTAGAGAGAGAGGATGAGGTTGAGAAGCACGAGGAGAAGATAAAGATGGCACTGAGTATTTTATTATTTCTATGGATACGTATTTTATGGTATTTAGGAGTTAAGGTGCACCGTATCTCTATTTCCGTGTGTTTGGTTTGGGGTTGTGTGGGTTGGGTTGGCTCCAACTCTCATTTTGGGGATGACTCCAACCTTTGTTTTGTTTGGTTGCTGGGTTGGGTTCGTTCCAGTTTCTTGTTTGGTTCGAGGACTGCAAAGGGTTGGAGCCAACCCGTCACTTGTTTGGATGGATGGATTGGAATGAAATCTGAATGTTATCACCTTTGCAGTCCATTGGTGAGGTTACCCCCCTCAATTTCATCAGCAATTTAACAGTCACGTAATAATTTAACAGCCACTTCATCAACACATAATAATATTTCATATGCTTGCACCATGCATCAAGGAAATGCACACACAATAATTTAAAAGCCACATAAAAGTATTGGCCACATTAGAAATAGAAGTCTTAGGCCATATCCATAGGCACATTACAAAATAACGACTGACCATTTCCCCGGATCTTTCAAAATTGGTTCCAATTACTCTATTCCTAACATTGTGCACCACGATATGTAGAAACATTGCCACTTGCTGCTCAACACACATATGAACGGTATCTTCAAGTAAAGCACGATCTCTAAACAACTGACAAAACCTAAAGAAACGAGCTTTGTTCATTCTAAACATGTCTACACAAGTTCTGTCGTTCCTCCAGATTTTATCACCGAGGTATTCCATTCTCTTCCTATCCCTTTCTTATATTGGTGCATAAGTAATTCCTTCCCTTCTTACAACTCGTATTCTTTTCCTAGACCGAGCAACAATTGCCATCACACACAACAACCAATGTGCAACAGCAGCAAAAACAAATGCCTTGAGCCTCTTGTCCATCTACATCCAACAGAATAAAATTGTGACTACAAATGACCTAGCAAAAATACCATGTACGGTTTTCATGTACTAACACAAGATTCTTCAAATCAACCATCAATCCAGCATCAATGTGCCATATACACACATGAAGGAAGGGGGATGAATTTACCTTCAACTACTGAGCAGATCTGGGCCGGTGGGAGCAGCAGCTTGCGGTGGGAGCAACAGCTTGCGGAGGGAGGCGGCCTGGCGGGGTGCGGCCCTGCGCGCGGCCGGCGGCGCGTGGGCCTAGCAGCCGGCAGCGCGCAGGCCTGGAGCATCCCTGGTCCCCGCACGGGATTGGCAGGTGGCGGTGGTCCGGGCGGCGCGGCAGAGGTTCGGGCGGCGGTGGAGGAGGCGACCAAGCGGCGGCGGTCGAGGCGACAGGTGCGCTTCTTTTTTTTCGAAGGATAGATGGGGTGCGGTCGAGAGTGGGAGGAAGAAAAGGAAAGGCAGGGGTGATGGGAATCACATGCACGCGCTCAACCCGGATGGAGCCGCTCCGTCCGCCAGATTTTGAGAGTCCAACTCAACCCGCATCTACACGGTATATTCCTCTTAGGTTGGCTCTAACCCTCCCCAACCCCCATCCAAACACCCCAAAAATGGGTCGAACCCAACCAGGTCGAACCCAGCACCCCAACCAAACACACAGTGCTCCGATCTCGATCCTTCCTCTGCACCCGTCTGACGCACGCTCCGCCGCCCAGATTACCGGCGCACTTGCCACGGGGGGCTGAATCGAATTACCGGGGTGTCGGTCGTCGGGTTGAAGACACGCGAGGGCAGCGATAGAAAAATCTGCTCGCTCGGGGAGGCATTGGTGGGAATCTGGGTTCACATTGTTTCCCTGATTCGCAAGGAATCGGCGGCACATAGAATCGATAATTAAGCAGACCGTTTGGGTGGTATTTTCGAGTATTCCGTCCTGAATCGGGTTTTAAGCAGAAACAAACACGCCCTTCTTACCCTCACCCCTCTCTCCTTCTCTCTCCATGGTGTCCATCCACGGCGGCGTGGAGGAGCTGAGTGAGGTACCGACAGATACCGTCGCGGGCTCGCGGCATGTTGGAGGTGAGTTGTAGGTCGATCTGGTGCCGATCGCGATGGTGCAGGACACGTCCAAGGAGCAGGCGGCAGACGCGCGGCAGCACTTGCTGCGCCCGCTAGTCATCGACCTCCCGTCGTCCTTGGTGGCGGGTCCACGGGGCGGGGACGATGGATGACGTGCCGACGGACGTGCGCAGCGCGAGCTGGCGTCTCGCGACGGGGGCTATAGGTGGCCAAACGGGCGGCCCAGCCCGGCCCGGCACGGGCCTGTCTAAGCACGACCCGTTTAGGCACGACCCTCTTAAGCACGAAAATATTAACGGGCCGTGCCATGCCTGCCCATGGGCTGAAGTGCCGGCCCAGGCACGGCCCGAAATTGATTTAATCAGGCCGGGCCGGCCCGTTTGGCCCGGCAGCCCGGCAGCCCGAAAATGTTTAAATAGAGTTTGATAATGGATAACATAGTATTTAAACGGGCCTATCGTGCTACCCATCGGGCCGATCGGGCCGCCCTTTTTCGGGCCGTGCCTGGACGCGTCCATGGGCTGACAGTGAGGCCTAGGCACGGCCCGGCTATCATGCCCGTGCCGCCCGGAGCCCAATAATAATCGGGCCCGGATCGTGCTCGAGTCGGGCTAAATTGGGCCGGGTCTCGAGCCCCCATGGGCATCGGGCCAAACGGCCATCTATAACGGGGGCCAACAACCTCGCACCGTGGAGGTGGCGCCGGCGGAGAGCGCGGCTCACGTGCGGGACTACATCACGAGTGTCGCGTACCGCTCCAACCTCGAGCTTGCCACCCGGGAGTACACTGCCTATGCGTGCGCCGCGCCTCCGTCCGGGGGGAGGGGCGGCGACCTGCATGGCAGCCGCCGTGGATGGACGTCATGGAGAGAGAGGGAAGAGGGGATGAGCACAAGAAAAAAAGGAAGGAGAAAGAATACGATGTGGGACCCGCATGTCACCAAGTGGAGAGAAGAGAGACAGCAGGGGCAGTTTGGAGCATACAAAAATATTGAGACCTGCGAGTGGACCCAAGAGCATCAATGCGACATCTCGGCCTAAGGCTTAATATGATTAATAGAATACTCATGCCAACAAGTTTAACTTTTTTTTTCGGAAGCTGATCTCCAAGGAACTCCGAGATTAAGCGTGCTTGGTCTGGAGCAATTTGGGGATGGGTGCTCGACCGGAAAGTTCTTCATTTGTGCGCACGAGTGAGGATAAAGTATGTAGAAAAGACTTTATTTGTGAGGGCAGTCAATGTACTAGATAAACTGCCAAATGTAAGCGGGCCTAAGGGAAGTCAATGTCCTAGATAAAGTGCCAAACATATCCTTACTTGCTTAGGAATATTTTTATTTAGATTTTTCTCCATTAATCTCTAAATATGTTACTTAAACTATAATTCCAAACTGTCATCTTTACTATAACCTCAAATTCCTGCAGCAATGCGTGGGAAATTCAACTAGTCGATTTATGTTCCGGGAGGCTAGATTCAAACTAAATCATGCTTGATTAACCAACTTAAATACTGATGACATACCATTTTGAGCATTCAATTACACAAAATTGACATTCTAAATTATTACGTGCATAAATATGTAGGAGTGACGAAATTATTGCTAGACTTTGAATTGTTATTATTGAGTTTATATTAAAATGGAACAAATATAATTATTGTTAGAGTTCAGTTAAATTCTCAATCTAAACTACGAATAAATAACATCCAACTCCCATAGAGTACCAAAAGATAGATTATAAATTTAGAAAATACTTGCTACTAATTATATATTTTTTGACTTAAATTAAATGAGTTATAACTTTTAGAAAATATTTTTTTATTATTCCAATGGAGTACCAATAGATAGATTATATTTTTAGAAAACATTTGATGCTAATGTTATATTTTTTTATTTGAAGCGAATTAATTATAAATTTTAGAGATTTGATCATATTTTTATTAATATATATTTAGTATAATATAACTATCCGAATCTAGTATCTTACTAGACTATCTGGATTATCCGATCGGATATCCGATCTGACAGATATTACCCTTCTCATATCCGAATGCGATATTGAAATTCATATTCGATATCCGAAAAAATATCTGAATAATTCGGATATCTAAAAATAATATCTGAATAACTATCCCAGCCCTTTAGGTTGGTTGGGAAATAATCATATCATTTACATTCCTACTTTTTACCGTTTGAGGCGCTCAAAGGGAATGTATGGGAATCTCTTTCGTGTCGGTTAGAACTAGTGATCAAAGCGATCGGAAAAAATCTAACTATTTTCATTTTTTTTATTTGAAAACAGAAACCGAATCAGTCAAATCATTTCGGAAAAATGAAGGTAGGAAATGTATCGGTAACGGTCAGAAACAGATAGGTAAAAATGAAACACAACAACGCATTATAACCACTCTAATCATTCAACTCAAAGAATTACAAATAAACCCAAACAAATAAACTGCAACAGTTAGTAACCCTGCATTTTTTATTTTTTAATCTTTTTTGCGAAAATTTTTCACAAATAGACTCATAGCGAAACGAATTGCATTTTTGAACCCAAGTATCGATGTCATGACTCGTGGTGCCATTCTGCGCCATAGATCTTGGCGCCGAGTGCGGTGGCAAATATCTCGGCGCCATAGCAGGCCAAACGCTACGGCGCCGAAGCGGCCTGCTGTATTCTGCGCTGACCAGGGTTAACTGAACCGACCGGTCCGGTCAAACCGCCGCCCTCCGGTAGCGGTTTACCGGACCGGTTTGACCGGAAACCGGTGGAAACCGGTTGAATTCAAATCCAAATTCAAATAAATTCAAAAAATCTGGTGCAACCGGTTCTGACCGGTTTACCGGCCGGTTTGACCGGTTTACCGGCCGGTTTTACCGGTTTACCGGTCGGTTTGACCGGTTTGAATTCAAATTCAAAAGCTCCCGTGCAACCGGTTTACTGGCCGGTTTTACCGGTTTACCGACCGGTTTGACCGGTGGGCTTTAATGGGCCGGCCTATTTTTGAGAAAATTTGACACTATTAGATTCATTGCACCTTGAAGTATTTTTTGGAATTTTTTGAAATTTTTTCATTTTTTGAATTTAAATTTAAAATTTAAATTTTGATCGGTTGGGTACCGGACCAAACCAGAACCGGGCCGGACCGGTTTGACCAGTAACCGGTCAAACCGGACCGGTTCCCACCGGTTTGGTGAACCTTGGCGCTGACTGCCCGTGCCGACCTTTTCCTCTCTCTTCTCGCGGCCCGAAAAGTCAGAGCCGCATGTACATGTGTGCACATGGCTTATCTCTGCCGTTGGATCAGTGGTTCATGGGCCCGTCTGCATGTGTTGTACTGGCCCGCCCGCCTCGATCACGCGTAGAATTGAATCTGTATGCATGTAGATGGTGGAAAACAGCTGGACCGCGCATGCTTGTGACGGAGGATTTTGCATGCGGAATTGAGAGAGGCCAATCTCCGGGCTGCATGGCTGCATGCACGGAAGGAATCGAGATGCACTCATTAATCGTTGGAGGGAGAAACTGAGAGAAGATTTTGTGGTGTTTAATAACCTCCTTGGTCTGTGCACCGGAGGGTTATACGACAAGTAAAAAAAAATGGAGTATATCTTGTATATTTTGCTCTGCGGACAAGCACCAGTTCCAAGATTGTCAATTACTATTGAGGTATTACAACCTCAACACGTAACAGGGATTCGGGCTGGCAGAGTTACCTCGTTGCCGTAGCTGAGCTCGGCGCCGTAGGTTACGTTGTCGAGCTAATTGTCATGTCGGTGCCAACTTAGCGTAGAAATATTTCGATGCCAAGATCTATGGCGCCGAGATGTGATACCTCGGCGCCCCGAATCATGGCGCCGACCTCCTGGGTCTAGGGGTTTATTTGTGAAAATCTTTCATAAAAAGAGTTAAAAAGCAAAAAATGCGGGTCACGAACCGAAGCATGCAAGCCCTCGTAGACGCCACTTGCTTCCTCCCGGTGAGCTAAAATAAACGGCAACACAATGTTAAATATGGGATGAAATTTGGAAAGAAAGCTGGAAATTCGTGTTAAAATTTAGGATCTGTGAATACAATCGTGAAAAATACATCGACTGACCTCATTTTTTATTTCACCGAACTTTTATGAATTTGTTTCCCGATTTTAGATTCATATATCTCGAAAAATTAGTATTTGATCGGTATTTGTGGAATATGGTGCCGATATTTACGGAATACGGTGCCACTGATCGGGACCGGATTTTCCCATTCTTTCTTTTATCCCTACTAGTAGGGTGCACGTGCGGCACACACGTGTTTATAAAGAACAATATTGCGAAAAAAAAATTAGTGACAACAAACATTTTTAGAAACTATATATGATGAAAACAAGCAACGCAAGTTACGGTCAAAATAGACAAAATATTCAAAATATTGACAAAAAAAGCGAGGAATCCTCTTTTTAACTCTGGCTCACCCACCCCAGTCGTTGCTTTTCTTTATATTACTATGAAAGTAGGTGCTTCAGCTTCAGCCACGCGAATTGCAAAACACCAGCAATCTACACAAAATACTTTAGCACCAAACTAAAAAGCTGCAGCAACAATCATAGTAGTAGCTGAAGGGAACACCCAGTGTTGGGTGGTAAGAAGCCATGTCAGTGTTGCCTAGCAACACACGGCACAAACGATGGCAAACGCAAGCAGTGCACCACTGTTCCAGAGATCGACCCAACACCTTGGGGTCACCTGTGTTAGAAATCAGCTTGTAGCACTCACACAAGGACACACAAGAATACAAAATGGACACACGAGAGCACACAGAGCACGGAGAGGAAGAGGAGTCACTATCTGTATTTCTCCTTTTAGCTTTTCACTTGTGTTTACATAAGGATGAGAGTGACCTCCTATGTACAGGAGAGCAGGTCAGATAAGATCAAGTTACAGAAATGTTAATCCAAAGACTTTTTCCTTCCCCTTCATAAATTGGCCACCTTCAAAGTTCAGCTTTCATATACTGTTCTCTTGACTTTGATTTACAACACTGCCCCTTGTCCAAATTTATGCTATGTATATCATAATTTAGAGTACCAAATTGTATCTGAATGCGCTATAAGCCAAGAACAATGCTGAAATTTTGAAAAGATCAACAAATTTGAAGTACTGATAATAACAAAGCCAAGATAATGTTGCTCACTTTAGTGTAATTAATAAGAGAATGTAAAAATCATGAACAAAAGATGGCTGACACGAGCAAATCCATAATATGCGAAACTTCAATCCCACTCGCCTAAAGAAAAGAAGAATCGAAATTACAGTTGCTTGCTGTCCTCATTATAATCATTTAATCAACTAATCAAGAAACCCATATTTAAAACTCCAACCCTACGCATTGCAGGACACAATCTGAAACAATACCCTAGAATCCAATAGACGGAACTCGCCTCAAGTTGGTGGGAATCAAAATTACTAAAAGAATCACAGAAGTTTGTACATGTATTCTTACCTTGCTATTTGAATTTGCTGCTGACGAATTGCTAGATGCTGCAGGCTGGTGCAGGTGTTAGCGGGCATTTTTGCTGGGTGGCAGTCTGACCAACGAGGGAGGAGGCAATCTTTTGGGCTTCTTGGTCACTGTGTGCTCACTGCTCATGGAAGAAGGGGCACAAACATGGGCGCTGGCGGTGCTGTAGACGAAGCGTCACGATAGAGATGAGGAGCCAAAGGGGCAATCAACAATTGCTGAGCTGGGCTGGGCATCAACAATTGCTGATTTGTGTGGGGTTGCAAAATTGGGCCTAAATCTCACTCGGGTTCTGTTTGCAGGCCTGGTGGGAGCCTAGGGGGTGCAACGAATTGGCCCAGGGTGAAAATCTGATAGTAACAACTAATTTTTGTTTTGGGCCTGGGTGCACAGGCACCCACGGGCTTTAACTGGGCTCCATCCCTGTGTGTACTCGAAAGATCCTGCACTCGAATCTAATAATTGTGAGCTCACCATCTATTAATTTTAGAATGACAAGTAAAATTTCACTAACTTATTAACTATATCCTCTTTCTACGACATTACACGTACATTGTGTATGCAGTACACTAGTTAAACAACCACTAATTTACAATTCTCGTCTCTTAAAACAATTCTATGGTATAACTCTGATGTATTTTTTATGTGCATCCAGCTCAAGTTCAATCATGTACTTATCGAGCGAACTTCACTATATTATTTATCTCCCAACAGCTAACGAGGAGAATATTACGAACGTGGGCAAGGTTTAATTTGGCGGTTGGATTACGATCATGTAATCTAAGCATGTGCAGACAATTACTGTGGTCTTGACTCTTGGGTAAGAGGAGAAATAGAATTTTGCTTAGACCAGAAAGCCAGATTCCTTAATACTATATCAAAGGTCCAGATTAATTTATTCAACCTCTTACCTCTTTGGAGGTAATAGGTGTACCGTAGCAATGGCCGGTGCCTATAAGTCTATAACTAGCTACTAATAATGCAATCTCAACTTCTCAAGAACTACTCCCTCCGTCCTAAGATAAGGCGCGTAACCACTTTTTAGTCAAGTCCCAAGATATAAGACGCGTGCTCTCTCTGAAAATATGTACATAGATGCACTAATAATAGTGTTGATAGAGAGAAATAAATACGTTTCTGGGTCTTTGAACCAGAGGTGGTTATGCCTTATATAATGAGATGGAGGGAGTATGTGCTATGCCTCTCCGTTCGAAGTCATATACATCTATCCGACATGTTTTAGGAATGGTAATCAAACAAAAAAAAAGAATATTTAGTTTACTGTCTTTCGAAGAAGAAAAGAATTTGACCATTGGGAATTTCTTGCTAAACACTACCGCATGGTATTGTATACAAGCTTAAACAAGTATGAGAAAGAACCACTACGGGGATTCTGCTAGTTTGCTGGACACGGCAAAGCTTTTGCCGTGTGCAACACACGGCAAACGGCACATGGCAAACAAGTGCCGGCAAAGAGATTTTTTGCCGAGTGTTTTGTGTCGGGCACTAGGCAAAAAAGTTTGCCATGTGTTATTGACAATTGGCAAAGAAATTTTGGGAAAACAAATAAAAATCCATCGGCCCCACCAGTCAGTTGGCCGCCGCCGACCCCGGCCACTAGCCAGCGCCGCTGCTGCCACCCGCCCGTCGTCGCTGCTGCCACCAGCCCACCACCGCCGTCGTGACCTGCCCACCGCCGTGGCCCTACTGGATCACACACACAGAGAGAGAGTACCTCGGACAATTCGCCATCGGATCCGAGGAGGAGGAGCTTCCCCCGCCATCACTGTCACATCTGGGTAGGAGGAGGAAGAGGGGGGGGCGCTGGAGCTCTTGCTGGTGGCGGATGCCGCTCCTCGCTTCGCTGCTCCTCCTCACCGGTCGATCTATTCCAGTGAAGGGCGAGCGGATGGGGGAGAAGAGGAGCCGCGAGAGGGAGGTGGAGGGCCAGGAGATTGCCGGGGGAGGGATTTGGCTAAAGAGAGAGAGGCGGTGCATGGGAGAAGAGGGAGGAGAGGGAGCCGGCTGCTAGGGAGAGAGGACCGCACACGGGGGCCGAGGATGGGAACCGGAGGTAGCAGCGGGAGAAGGATGGGATGGGGGGGGGTTGGGGGCGGGAGAGGGAGGGGAGGGGCTGCGCCGGGCGAGGGAGGGAGAGGATGGGGGCAGCATCGTGAGAGAGGAGGAGGGAGGAGAGATAGGTGGAGTTAGAGCCATTTTTATGGAAACTGGGTTTTGTCGAGTGCTCAGATCTGGCACTCGGTAGCTTAGATCTAGCACTTGGCAAACTACAGCTTTGCCGAGTACTAGATTTGGGTACTTAGCATACCTATTTTTTTACAATTTTTTTTGTAAATTTATTCTAATAGTTTTTTTAAAAAATTATGTGCTGAGTGTTAAATATTTACCCTCGGCAAACAGCTTTATCCGCCGAGTATTTTGTTTTCGCCGAGTGTCTTTCTTCTTTTTTGCCGAGTGTTTTATTTTTGGCACTCGGCAAATCAGTTGTTTGCTGAGTGCTATTATTTTCTCGAGTTCCATGTAGTATTCGAAGAACTTATTTGCTGAGTGCCCGAAGGATAGCACTCGGCAAACGCTCTTGCACTAGGCAAACAAGGAATTTTCGGTAGTGAACCTATAGATGTAGTAGCAGTTGTAGAACCCAAGTTATGGTTATGCTTGAATATACGTGGACCTATCGAAAACAAATTAAGCAAAGCCATGACCCATCATCGCAATGAATAAAATATTTATTTAAGTGGGACCCACCCCTCTCTGTCTCTAATACATCTCTCCTGGCTAACCATTAGCAGCTGTGACATCCCTCTCTCCCCACAACTTCAAAGCCACATTTCTACATCTTCTAGCAACAACTTCCCCACCCTGTCCCTCAATTTCCAAACCCCAAGCTCTATTCTTGGTCAAACAAACTGCATCGATCTCTCAAGGAGAGCCAAAGGACAATGCTGGACAAGGAAGACAGGACGAGGATGCTCCCCAAGAGCTCGAGCCAGAAGACGCTCCGGGCCGCCATGCTGGAGGAGCGAGCCACCATGGCCAGCCGCCTCCTCTCCAAGGACCCCTCCGTCTCCAACCCCTCCTTCCGCGTCTACTACGGCGTCGCCTCCGCAGGCTCGGTGCCCTTCTTGTGGGAGTCGGCGCCGGGCACGCCCAAGAACTCCATCTCCAACACCACCCTCCCGCCGCTCACCCCGCCGCCGTCCTACTACAGCAACAAGGGCGCCGCCAAGACCAAGTTCTCCAAGTCCCAGTCGTCCAAGAAGCTCTTGTCTTCCTCCAAGCCGGCCAGCTTCGTCCAAAGCATATTCCCCAAGCTGCGCAGGAGCCACGCCATGCCATTACGGTCATCGACATCGGCGCAGCCGTCCAAGGATGGCGCACAGGTGCAGTGCACCCGGGGCCGGAACAGGCTGCTGGCGAGCCCGCGGTCGTCGTTCTCGTCGAGCTCGAGGGGTGATGACGAAGATGACGGTGGTGCGGCGTCGTCGCCGACGTCCACGCTGTGCTTCCGGACGCGGCAATCCGGAAGCGGCACCGGGAGGCTGCATGGGCTGCTGGCGTCCGTGGTCGGAGGGCAAGGTACCGCTGCCTCTTGATTAGGATTTGGATCTCCCAGTGTTCTTGGTGACATTTTTCTCCTGGTCGGCCGTGCTGCGTCGTCTTGCATACTGTACTTACCTTGAGGAAATTACAATGAGGGGGCTTTGTACGTTATACGACATGGGATATGAACAATGTAGTGGGTATTTTTAGTAGGACGCACTCAAAACAGGTGATGTTGAATTCTTATTTGTTCATGCTGAAGCCAAAATAAAGTGTCTTATATATACAGATCTATCTGTTTGTGTCACCGTGTGAGCACATAGCTGCTTTAATTTGTCCATGCTTTCTCTATCGCCTTTAAGATGTATACTTCGTATTCAAGAACCGATCAAGTCCATTTCCCGTCACCCCTTGATTCTTGCTTTATAGTTACGAAAATGTCACTCAATCCCAAATTAACCCTGGAGTATCAATAATCCCCAAACTAGCTAGCTTGATAGTTTTCCCAAAAACTCATATCATGATTCCCCCCCCCCCCCCTTCAAGATGCTAAAACGGACCTGCACCGTACCTAAGTCAACAAAGAATATGTGGAATTTTATTCAATAATGAGGCCACAATACAAGGTCCCAATAAATATTACCATTAACGTGTTGCGCTATGTTAGATTGTTTAATTCTCAGAAAATCTTAGTGATAATACTTTTGGATTGCATCAGGCCTTTCATTTTCTTCTTATAGAACAGAGAAAAGGGCCGGCCGGTCTTGTGTGTAACCCTGTCGAAGCTCTCGTACACATTGTACGCCATCTGTTTGCTATTATTATTTCACATGGTGAGCTCTGTTCATGCTTTAAAGGTTAGCTACAGAAACTTGAAACTGAAGCACACAGAACTTTCTGCTAAACATACTTGCACGTCATTTGCTTACATCTGTACTATTTCTATTTACACAAGCAAGGTCAGGTTGAATCCACATATTTTTTTATAAGAAATATTTCTTGTAGACAAGGTCTAGCTATTTATCACTACGGGAAGCAGGGGGAAGCAGGGAAAAGGTTGCACTACTAGAAAATCTCTCATTAGTATCGGTCGGGAACCCCCGGTTTGTACCGGTTTTCCGACTGGTACCGCTCCTCCGGTACTAAGTGCGTGTACTAAGTGCACGCGCACTTAGTACTGGTCAGCTGGCCCGGTACTAAACGGTCTGTTTAGTACCGGTTGGTAACACCAACCGGTACTAAACTGCTGGCCACGCCAGCAGCTAGGCCGAGCAGTTTAGTACCGGTTGGTAACACCAACCGGTAATACCAACCGGTACTAAAAGAATTTTTTTCTTTTTATCCTTTATTTTTGTTCTCTTTTCCTTTTAATTTCAATTGATTAGTATTAGTAGTCGTAGTCGTAGTGGTTTGTGTATTCGTACTCGTACTCGTATCTAGAATTCATATTTGTATATGGAGCAAAGCAAATAAAAGAAATTATATACATACATGGATAAAAGAAATGTTAGAAATTATATACATACATGGATAAAAGACAATAATATTTACAAGTATGAATTCTCATAAGTTTTTTCCGACAAATTCTTCAATAATTCTAATCATCTGCATCGTCATCGGCATCGGCATCCTTCTTACGGCGTTTGTTGAGTTGATCAGCTCGAGCCACACTTATCCTTGGATCGGAATGAAATTCACCTTTTGGATTTATCACCTCATCCAACAGGAATCCATAGAGTGCTTCTTGAATTGCCCTGATTCTTTCCGGTTTGATGAGGTTCTCTTTCATATTCCAAATCTGTCAACAACAAATAAACACCAATAGTTTAACTTAGTACCTGCATGGAATTAGATACAAGAAATTATTACTAATGTTATACATACTTCGAAGTTTTCTTGTGTCACCCTCTTGGTATCTCTGCAAAAAAAGTGCATGTGCTCACATACGTAGTATCCGCAGAGGTTGGTTCCTTGGTTCTGTCTCAAACACTATATACATATATACATGTTATGAAATATTCATGCTGTTTGAATAAATGAAAGTAGATGTGCGATATTCGTACCGGCTTGTTATGGTTGAATTCAAGTTCAGTCGGTGTTGACGTGACTCCTAATTGTGTTTTGAGGAACCGAGATCATGCCCTTTGCATGATGTCTACGAGATTTTGGTATAATTCTGGTGGCTTCTTCAAGGAGTCCCACACAGTAACTTGGGACCGATCGATTTCGATCACAAGTAGGATCAAGTGGAAACTGTTGATACATATATATGGATACAAGAAATGTTAGATATATACACTTATTGACTAGTTGAAGTCACTCAAAAAGTCAAAGGACTCACTCGAAGTTGTACGGAAACAAAATGAATGTGCGATCGTGCTGCCCTTCCAAGGACATGACTAAATTATTCTCGGTCTGATTAGCATATTGGCATACACTCTCCTCATGTATAACATTCGGATCGATGAAGCCAACATTGTAAATCCCGCTCTTCCAGCATTCTTGTATTTTCATCCTGCATGATTACAAATAAAAGGAGGGAATGAGAAATCTAAATGACTAAGTAGAGCTAGAGTATACAATTGACAAGAAACACTTACATAGACCACACACTGACAAGGGACTTGTCTAGGGCATCTTGATGGAATAGAAATAAAAAATGGTCAAAATCGATCCAAATGTCATCATCCCCCGATAGAAATGGGTATGTTTAATTCGAGCGGCTATCATTATATACCCCTCTGCAGATGCTTTCAAGTACCACTTATGGAACTCACGCATTTTTGTTGGTAGGGTTTCAATCAGCTCTGGCCACATAAGAGGTTCCCCCATTACAAATGACTTTCTTCCTGCCCCTTAGTGAACCGAGATTTTTTCATGACCTAGGAGCTGAGCTTTTGTGAGGTTTGTTTTCTTGACAAACTCAGTAGTAGCTTTATCCTCACTACTAGAGGGGGTACTGTTTTTTTATTGTTCTCCGAACTGGGGGACTTGGTTGTACCTCCGATTACTCTTCTTCTCCCATGACTTTGTGATCGAGCGGTCGTAGTCCGACATCAGTGGAGGCTTTGGTTGGCACATCATGGATAGAAAGAATTTCTTCGCTGCTGGATCCACTGGTTCCTTTGGCTTCAACTGCTTGCGCACGTCTTCTTGCACCCAAGCAGTCAATTCTTCTGGAGTCATTTCGTAACCTGACTTCTCTGGCATGGGCTTCTCTTTCTTCTTTCATTCTTGGGTCTTCTTCGACCTTGGAGGTGGTGGTGGCGGCACCCAAGTAGATTTTTTCTTCTTTGCGGGGGGAGGAGATGGCGGAGGCGGGCTAACACTGGGCTCCCCGGAAGTGGCCGGTGACGGCGATGGACTAATGCTGGGGTCCTGGGCTGCGGCCGGTGATGGTGGATCCAAGTTGGGGTCCCGGGCGGCGGCCGGTGACGGTGGATCCAAGTTGGGGTGCTCTTGAGCGACTGGCGGTGACCTCGGAGACGGGCTAGGATCCCATCCTGCAATTCTTATGTACTGTTTTTTCCAACAGATCCAAGTGTGGAGGGCCTGTCCTAGTTCCTCTTCTCCATCGCCTCCAGGGTTCTCGAGGTCGAGGTCTTCCCATCCTTTCTCGACATGGTCAACCATGACTCTAGCATATCCTTTTGGAATCATCATGCCATGGATTGTCCCACCTTGAACAGGGACTTCAGCAACCCCGTGAGTGACTACTTTCAGTTTTTTCCTTAGCGGAAATAGAAGCTCACAGGGGGTCCTCACGGTGATGTCGTCCACAGGGTAATGTTCCGCAACCGTTTCCTCTCGATCTGCGGCAGGGTGTTCCGTTGAAGTGACGCTGCTACGACGCTGCAAGCCGACGGGGCTAGTCTCCAACTGAGCCATTGATCTGGCTTCTGGTAGCTGCTGTTGGCTAGTTGCATTAAGTGCACCTTTGATCGAAGCAACCCGTTCTTCTAGGGCACGCACCTTCTCTACTACTTCAGCCTTTCTTCTCTATCGGCTTCGATACATCCTTATGTCGCCTCTGAAGCCATGCTTCCATGGAACTACGCCCATGCCTCACACACGTCCTGTGTGTTCCGGTGTGCCAAGAGCGTACGCCAGCTCGTCTTTCTCTCTGTCCAACTTGAAGCTGCCTTCAGACACGGCCTTTAGTGCCACATAGAGCCTGTCGGCCGCTTCCCATATGGCATCGCTAGTGACGAACGACCCATCTTCCATATTCAATGAGCCTCCATGAGTGTAGAAGTAATGTTTTGCTCGCAATGGCCAGTTGAAAGTCGCCGGTACGATTCCTCTGGCAATGAGATCATCTTCCATCTTCTGCCATTTTGGAATCGCGGACGCATATCCTCCTTGCCCAAGATGATGGAAGTGCTTCTTTTTGCTCACATTCTCTTTGGCTTGGGCTATCTTCTTCTCTCTATCCTCGGACGACTTGTACTTGACGAATGCCTCCCAATAAGGACGCTGATTCTTGAAGTTTTTCTCGAAGTCCGGCGTGAGTCCCTTTTTAACATAATCTTTATTCAAATTTTTCTTGAACGTCTAAAAAGCAATAGCCATCTTCTTCATGACCCAATCCTTAAACAGCTGTTCTTTGTCCTCCGGAAAGGTGAAGTGCCATTTCACATCTGCCCATAACATTTCTTTCTCGGTCTCGGGAACGATGTTAGCATCGATATCTGTGGCTTTACTTTTCTTCCATAGCTTGAAGCTAATTGGAATGTGGTCCCTGACATAACATGCACATTGATTCACCACAGTCGTCTTCACACCCTTCGGAGACTTTGGTTCACCGTCAGGATGCAATGAAGTGATAATAGTGTGCCCTTCCATAATTTTCTTCGACCCTCGTTTCCGTTTTGGTTTCCTAGTCGATTCGGATGCCTAGAAAAATATGTATTTAGTACGCATTGTACTTACATACAGAATTAATGCGTATGTTTAGATATATAAGCACGAATTGTATATACTTCTGCGCTATCATCTTGCACAGCCGTTTCTTCTGGCTGATTATCATCGCCATCGCCAGTATCGTTAAGATATTGGCTGCCATCGTACTCGGAAGCATCCTCTTTGTACTGGTGCACGCCCGTACCAATTATGTTCTCAAGAAAGGCCTCGTCGTCATCTCGACAAAAGGGTTCCATTTCATTTCCTATGTGAGTCAACATATGTTTGATATGCAATTTTGTACTAATTAACAATGTATAAAAAAATTATAGGTGCACCTTCAATAAAGCCGTACAACACTGACATGGACAAAATTTCTAAAATTTACATCATATACATCTTATATACAATGTGCCCTAACATTTCTAAGATTTTCTACTATTTTCACCAATTTCAAAAAATTTCTACTATTTTCTACTAATTTCACCTATTTATAGTATAGCAAACTAAAATTAGACATAATTCCTAACATTAGGCCACTATTTACTTCATTTATACAAATATCTACAATTTAGACATAATTTCCACAAATTTTCTACAATTTTCTACAAATTTTCACTATACAAGAATTCCTCAAAGTACATATACACTAAATCAAAATTTTAAATACATCAATAAGAATTCCAAAATATATTGTAGAACCTAGTTATCCAAAAAGTACTAAAAATGATGTCCTAATTAATCAAATGACAATTAAGAAAATGAAAATACATAAATTTGAACCTACTAGTTACATAAACTAAAATTCAACCCTAAACCCTAAACTAAATTTGAATTTTAACCTACTAGTCAAATAAACTAAATTTCAACCCTAAACCCTAAACTAAATTTGAATTTGATCCTACTAGTCAAATAAACTAAATTTCAACCCTAAACCCTAAACTAAATTTGAATTTGAACCTACTAGTTACATAAACTAAATTTCAACCCTAAACCCTAAACTAAATTTGAATTTGAACCTACTAGTTACATAAACTAAAATGCAACCCTAAACCCTAAACTAAATTTGAATTTGAACCTACTAGTCAAATAAACTAAATTTCAACCCTAAACCCTAAACTAAATTTGAATTTGAACCTATAATTCAGTAAATTAACAAGGTTCAATCACAAACAAAAAAAATAAAAAAATCTAAACCCCCGGGGCCGGCCGCCGGCCTCTGCCTGCCGGCGTCGGGCGAATGTGGAAAGAGGGAGGAGGGGGGTGGGGGGCATCGGGGGCGAGGAGGACGTCGCGGCTCATAGCTGCAGGGACGCGGCGGTGGTGGTCGAGGACGGTGGTGGTCGGGGCCGGACGACACGAGGATGGCGGCGCTCGTGGACGAGGCTGGCGTGGAGGCGTGGCACGGGCGAGCTGAGGGCCTGCGCGCGCGTGCTCGGCGAGGAGGAGCTGCGGCGGCAGCGCGTGAGCGGCGAGCGGGCACGACGATGGCGCGCGAGGAGGCACCGGCGGCGTGGAGCGGGGGCGCCCGCTGTCGAGGAGGAGAAGGCCCGGCGTCGCGGAGGCAGAGACAGAGGCGTGACGGGGTGTCGGCGCAGAGACAGAGGCGCGGCGCGGCGGCGGGGCGGAGGTGGAGGCGGAGTGGCAACCGGCGGCAGCAGTGGTGGCGAATCGATCTCGGCAGAGGCGAAGGTGAGAGGGAACGACGCTCCTGATATATATATTAAAGAACGAAGGTGAAAATACCATCTCAAAACTGACAAGACATTGGACCACATCATTCTATAGCCTTGCGAGCTTATTGGGATCGATTTCCTTCTGTGAAATTTCATTAAGAAAGGCACATAGATTCACCACTGCTAATCTTACATTTTTTGGTAGAATACCCCTCAGCGCGACTGGAAGCAATTGGGTCATCAGAACGTGGCGGCAATCATGAGACTTTAAGTTTGTGAACTTTTTCTCTTTCATATTAATTCTTCCCTGCATATTCGAGGAGTAACCGGACGGTACCTTCATACTGTTCAAGCAATCAAACATGCTTTCCTTCTCCTCTTTGCTGAGAGTGCAGCTAGCAGGACGTAAATAGTACTGTCCATTTTCTCTCTTCTCAGGATGTAGGTCTTCTCGTTGTTTTATTTCTTTCAAATCACGTCTTGCTTGCAGTGTATCTTTTGACTGCCCATACGTACCAAGGAATTCTAGCAGGTTCACGCAAAGATTATTTGTCAAGTGCATCACATCGATTGCGTTGCGGACCTCTAGGACTTCCCAATATGGGAGCTCCCATAGTATGGACTTCTTCTTCCACATTGGGGCATGGTCGTTTTCATCATTCGGAACTTGTTGGCTTCCACGACCTTTTCCAAACACGACGTGGACATCCTTCACCATCGAGAAAACACGCTTCCCGTTTCGAAACATAGGCTTAGCATGAGTTTCTGGTCCCCCTTTGAAATGTTTTCCTTTTCTTCTTAAGGGGTGGTTGAGGGGAAGGAATCGACAATGACCCATGTACACGACCTTCCTATAATTTTTTAGATACAAGCTGTCGGTATCTTCTAGACAATGAGTTCATGCCTGGTATCCCTTATTTGACTGTACGGACAGATTGCTAAGTGCAGGCCAATCGTTGATGGTAACTAAAAGCAATGCTTGCAGGTCAAAATTCTCCTGTTTGT
Organism: Panicum virgatum; assembly: GCF_016808335.1. Lineage (NCBI taxonomy): Eukaryota > Viridiplantae > Streptophyta > Magnoliopsida > Poales > Poaceae > Panicum > Panicum virgatum. Next base: position 36,018,845 of record NC_053138.1, on the reverse strand, counting down.
ACTCGTCCCAAACACGTACACCTTCTTCCTTCCACAGCAGCAAAAGTTCATCAACCAACAGTCTTAGGTACATGTCAATATCATTGCTCGGTTGTTTTGGGCCTTGGATAAGCATCGGCATCATCATGTACTTCCGCTTCATGCATAGCCAAGAAGGAAGGTTGAACATACAGAGGGTCACAGGCCATGTACTGTGACTGCTGTCCCACTCGCCGAATGGATTCATTCCGTCCGTACTTAAACCGAACCTTATGTTCATTGGGTCATTATCAAAATATGGGAAATCTCTATCCACGTTTCTCCACTGGGACCCATCTGCAGGGTGTCTCAGCATCTGATCTTGCTTACGCTCTTCTTTGTGCCACCGCATCAATTTAGCATTGGATTTATTTCTGAAAAAGGGGAGCTTTTTTCTTGACCGGCTCCCCATCGACCTCACCAGGATCATTTTGCCTGATCTTGTACCGTTTTGCATCACAGACAGGACAAGCATCCAGTTTCTCATATTCTTCGCCTCGATAGAGAATACAATCATTAGGACATGCGTGAATTTTCTGTACCTCCAATCCAAGAGGGCAAACAACCTTCTTTGCTTCGTATGTTGTAGATGGCAGTTCATTCCCCTCTAGAAGCATGTTCTTTACGATTCCAAGTAGCTCCTCAAATCCCTTATCGGTGACACCATTAGCTGCCTTCCAAACAGTATTTCAAGTGTGGTATCCAACTTTTTAAGCCCCTGCTTGCAATCTGGATACAATATTTTTTTGTGATCCTCTAACATCATCTCGAACTTCTTTGACTTCTTTAAAGTTTCACAGTCTCTTTGTGAATCCACTAGAACCTGATCTAATTCATCAGGTGGTTGGTCTTCTGCTGCATTTTCTCTAGCCTCGTCCATTTCTTTAGCATCGTCCATGGGTTCATCTTCAAAGGCTCCTGCTTCATATAGATGAGCCCAGTCTGCAATATTATGATCATTATCTTCTTCACCATCTTGCATCACAACTCCAGGTTCACCATGCTTGGTCCAAAGAGTATAGTTATCCATGAAACCCTTTTCATAAATGTGGGCGTGTAGAGTGCTTCTCTTATAGTATTCCTTTTTATTTTGGCAAAGGCGGCATGGACAACACATGAAAACTTTCGATGACTTGTGGGCCTCCGCCGCATCGAGAAAAGATTTTAGACCATTAATCCACGCCATGGTGCACCGGTCATCGTACATCCATTGTCGGTCCATCGATCTACAATTTTGTATTAAGTAACAACATTATTTTATTTGTATTTATATCATTTGGCACATAACATAATAAAATACAATTGCCATTTTCGCGAATTTAACATTGAAATACAAAAGGTCCGAATATCCATCATATAACATGTGTAAATTAAATAACATGATAAATAAAAGTCCAAATTAATAAATATAGATTACACTATATGTTAGCTACCTAATACAAACTACTCATCATGAGATCTTTTGACGGATGCCTCGTGAACTGCCTCGTGAAGTCTTGACACTGAACGGTCATATTCCGCCAGCCCTGACTCTTCACGTCTTGTATTATATCGAGCCATTAACTCACGATCATCATCAGTACCATGCAACTCAACGATAAATTCACGATTAAATTTACGGCTTTCTTTGCCAAGGGAGAATATATGAAAAGTTTTCTTAATCAAACGACGAATACGACCGCTAACAAGACCAACACGCTCTGCAGGGTGGAACTCAAGCGAATGACCAGTGCGCTCCAATTGATTGCGTACCGCCGCCCGAGCCGCAGCTCGACGCTCAAAGGTATCATGTTCCAAAGACATTTCTAGGAAGTAATATTAATAACAGGTCAATTATATGTCTCATTAAGAAACAAAACTAATTTCAGTACACTAATCAAATAAATGTAAAAAAATGAACAAATTATTAGAATTAAAATGAAAACATAAATTGTAAACCATAATGAAAACAATTTTTTTTAAACTTCTCGATGGTTTCCAATATGAGCCCGAATAAATACATCATTAGAGTGTCAAAATAATCAACGTAAAATTCGCATTAAGAAATAAACATTTGTTTCTAATGTCAGTTCAAATGCTAAACTAAATTAATTAACGAATAAAACTAATGTCGTATTTATACATGTAAAGTACTGAATAAAACTAATTTACAAAATAAAAAAATTATCTACCTAAAAAGAAACAAACTAACACACTTACTATGACATTTCAAAATAATTAAAAAAATCATTAGAAATTAGGCATATTCAAACTATCTAATAAATCTTGTTCAATTTATCAGTTCTATACATCTCAAAAAAACAATGTATAAATCAAAAAAATCAAGCTCATACTCACTCTTTCAAAAAATTCTAAATTTCTCTAAATATGGAGCGTTAAACAAAGAATAAAGACCATCAAATAAGAGAGAATGAAGTTGCAAACCTTTGACACACTTGGATGAGTGAAATCCCCACAAAAATTGAAAAAATGGGCAGCACCTCCTCTCTCACGCCATGGAAGCACCCCGAGCTCGGTGAAGAAATGGTTGGCTCGGGCTCGGGGATGAAGAAGACGAGCTAATTTATAGTGGGCATGTTAGTACCGGCTAGAGACAACAGCCGGTACTAAATCTCTCATTTAGTACCGGCTGGTGTCTCCAGTCGGTACTAAATTTTCTCGGAGCCATTTTGTACCGGCTCGTGTCTCTAGCCGGTACTAAATGGCTCCTAGCCGTTACACACCGGTGTCGGTGTCGGCTCTTTAGTACCGGCTGGAGCCACGAGCCGATACTAATAGGCTCCGATTTTTTGACCGGTATAAAATGGAGCCGTTAGTACCGGTCGAAAGTTCGACCGGTACTAATGTGCAGGGACGAATGACCCGTTTTCTAGCAGTGTTGGGCACACGGCAAACGTCGTGTTTCCAGTAGTGTATGTGCATAGATTTCGAGCTTGGGATGCAGAAATTCGGCAAATTAAAAGAGTTGCAGTAAGACCTGTAAAAACCAGGTCAATTATCGCAAGATGTTTCCTTTAGAAAATGTTCAATAGGATATCAAAGTCTCTTGGTAGAATCTCCCTCTTCGATCATGTGGCCGGCCGGAAGGTGCATGTGAGGGGTGATGATATGAGAGAGTAATGAGCCGGCCGGACGGTGCCGCTAGCTGCCTGGTACAGATGCAGTGGAAGCTTATGAATGAATGAAGATGAATCAGGAGTCGTCAGACGACGATCCATCGACCACACAGTAGCCCTGCATCTCACCATTTAATAGAGATGGCCACCACCCCCTTCCTTGCTTGCCCTGGTTGGGTTAATGAGGGTGTGTTTAGTTCATTTTGCAAAAATATGTAAAGATGTAAACAGGACATTTGAAGTACTAAATGAAGTCTATTTGCAAAAATTTTTACATAGATGGGTTGTAAATCGCGAGACGAATCTAATGATGCTAATTAATCCATGTTTAATCAATAATTAGCGGATGGTTACTGTAGCATCACTGTTGCAAATCATGGATTAAGTAGGCTCATTAGATTCGTCTCGCGATTTACAGCCCAACCATGCAATAAGTTTTATAAATAGACTTTATTTAATACTTTAAATTAGCAAGATTCATTTTCACTTTAATGTGTTTACGGCTTTTTTGCGTTTACATGTAAAGAACTAAATATGGCCTGACTTGTGTGCTGATTATTATTGGGAGGGCAGCCTGGTCTGATCGGTTGCTGAAATGCTGTCCCCCCGTTGACCAAACTGACACCCTGAAACTTTGCAACAAAATACTTGGGGTGTGTTTAGTTCCACCCCATAAATGCAAAAAAACCGTAAATGTATTAAAGTGAAAAGGAATCTTCCTAATTTGAAGTACTAAATGAAGTCTATTTATAAAATTTTTTGCATAGATGAGCTGTAAATCGCGAGACGAATCTAATGAGCCTGCTTAATTCATGATTTGCACAGCGATGCTACAGTAACCATCCGCTAATTATTGATTAATCATGGATTAATTAGCATCATTAGATTCGTCTCGCGATTTACAACCCATCTGTACAAAAAATTTTGTGAATAAACTTCATTTAGTGCTTCAAATTGGGAAGATTCGAAACGCAAAATTTTTTTGCGTTTACACCCTACCGAACTAAACACGGCCTTGGTTGTTTTATCAACCCCTAGGTCGATGTTTTCACATTAAGATATCCAAATAGACAATATACAATGAAGTGTGTGGAGTCCAGTGCTCTCTGCTTACTGTTAACCCCCAAAGTTAGCCATAACTTTGATCTAATTAAATTGCTTCCTCATAATGTCCTAGGAGACCGAGATTATTAGAACAGATCGACCGTGGCTCAGTTCAGTACGGCGTGGCCTGCGACCACTATCAGATGATTTTGCAGCATCAAATTGGCATTCTTTGTTGCCAAGTGAAGGCTTCACTTCGGCTGCCCTGCTCTAATGTCTGCTTCCGTATATGCACTGAGCATACGCAGTTGAATTCTATTAATATTCTATCTAATCTGTTCAGGATAGCTAGGATTGACATGACTATGAAATAATAGGGCGCTTTTAATTTCTCCCCTGGCCTAGCTAGTGATGATCAGATCTCAAGCAAAGAAATAGCATTCATAATTAAGTAGCTACCTAATATAGCAGAGCCATGATTTTCCTTTTCCTTTAAGATCTGATGTTGCTGGAAAATGAAAGACACTGCTGAAGCTTTCCATAGTATCGATGGATCTAACTTATGTTCTGTGAACCTAGTGACGATATCTCAAAAAACTCGATGCGCTTTTGAGAAATTTTTACATTATTAGCATGCATTTCAAAATTTATATGCTCATCAGTCGGGCTTCTTGAAATTTTTGTCTTAAAATTTATCACTGTATGTTAACGCTGCAACTTTCTACAGTTGTTTTCCTACATAAAACATATTGTTAAATTTCCATATCGGAGACCTTGTCGATGTCTAAGAAGATATCTACATGCTTCAAATACCAATTCTGAAATCTAAGCTTCAATATCTACGTCCAAACGGGTGTTAATAAACACATTTTCCACTTAACATGATGTGCAATCATGTACTAAAGGTTTTAGGCCCTGTTTGGTTCCCTGGGGGCTAAACTTTACCCATCCACTTTTAGTCTCAGTTTAGCTCGTGGAGAACCATTCAGGAAGGCTAAAAGTGAAGTGCTAGACTTTTATCCCCATTAGCCCCTCCAAGGTGGGCCAAATTAGTAGCAAAAGACTCTCTACTCTCTATTAATTAGTAGCAGATGACATTAATTAGGAGTAAAGGAGTATTTTGAACATCCCTAGGCTAAACTTTAGCCTTCGTAAACCCAAACAGCAAAAGAGGCTAAACATTAGCCCTTGTATATCCAAACAGCAAAAGTGGCTAAAGTTTAGCCCCTCCATTTGAGGCCGGATCTACCGAAAATAGGCTATTAACTGAGGCGGTCATTTTACGGTGACCGCCTCGGTTAATGTCTGTCATTAACTGAGGAGGTTTTAATTCCTGCCTGCCTCGGATGTGTTTAAAAAAAGGTCGCGATAAATTATTTTTTGTAGTAGTGCAGTCGGCGCGGTGACCGCCGGCCAGCCACGGAGGTTCGACAGAGCCGTCCTTGGTGTACGTGTCTTCATGCTTGTTGGAACTTTCCTCTGCTTCCATTTCCATGGCGTCGGTCAATCACTACTAGAAATTATGGGACGTGAGGTGCCCGATCCTCCGTCAGGAGGATAACTATTGATTTGTCAACAACACGACACAAGTGATCCGGCTTATGATCAACAAGACCCGAGCCCACAATCGAAGCACCACGTCGATGATGACACGACAACATCACTTCTTCGCAACAAAGCATGTTTGAAACAAGTTGTTGAACTGATTTTGCTCTGTTTTCTCTATCTGAGAACTGAGCACTTGTTGTGCTAGATTACTCAAGTTGTCTTGCAAAATGTTCATAATTGGAGAAAGGACAAGATAGGATTATTCCTATCAACTACTATAAAAGTGGATAGGGGAAACTCTCAAATCAGCAAAAAGAAACATCTTACCAAGCCCTCACAAAGTTCTTACCACTACAAAGCATAGGATCCACAACAGGTGGCTGGTTCTTACCTTGAGAGAGTGGTACAACGATTGCAAAGCTTAAATTCTTGCAGAAACTAGAGGTATATATGGAGCTTGGGAAGGCATATATATATATATATATATATATACATACATACATATATATATATATATGTATATATATGTATGTATATATGTATACATACATATATATATATGTATATATATGTGTGTATATATATGTGTGTGTATATATATGTGTGTATATATATGTGTGTATATATATATGTGTATATATATATGTGTATATGTATATATATGTATATATATATGTATATATATATACAGGGGCGGAGGGCCTGTTATGGCCCGGTATGGCGCGCGCCATACCTAAAGCCCAAAATTTTTTTTCATACCCCCGTATTTTTCAGCCCAGTCCATGTATCCGAGAGGCCAAGAAGCCAGCGGCTGGCGTCCTAGCGACTCCCCGAGCTCCCCTGTCCCCTTCGTCCTCCGAACCCTAGCCGCACGCCCGCGCCCGTCGTCCGCCTCCGCCACTCCGCGCCCGGGCTCGCCCTCTCGCTTGCGCAGCACCCTGCCGCCAGGAGTCTGCGGAGCACCCAGCAACCCGCCATCGGGCGCTGGCCGATTCGCCGCAGCAACCCTTGCCGCCGGCGCGGCCTGATCTGGTGGGGGCGTGGGGCATCGTCGCTCGATTCTGTGTACACGGGCGATCGATCCAGGCGAGGACAAGTCTGTCGCCGCTCCAGCCTCGGCGATCATCAGTTCGGTGTCTGAGAGAGCTCCGTGAGCTGGTACTCCTTTTTTGCTTGATGATTTCTGCTATTACTTGCGCATGCACTCTGATTCGTGATCTGTCCATTTCATATCAGAGAGAGACGCGGCTGCCTGGGAACCAACGGACGCGGCTGAGGTGTCCAGGAGCTACGCAGCACGCGGCTGCCCGCCCGCCATCGTGGTGAGCAGCAGGCCAGCAGCTGCGGTGGCTGCCGGTGAGCCCCTCGTCGACCCCGCGCCTCGGCCTCGGCCCTCGGTCACTCGGTGGCTCGCCGGCTCGCCGTCTCTCTCAATCCTCAATGGACTCCGGCAGCGGCAGCAACAGAAAGAGAAAAAGAAAAGCAATAGGATATGGAAGAGGTACCAAATAAATTAATAGAAGTATTCAAAATCTCAAATTCAAATAGATGTAGAACTTGAGGTAAAGGTGCTAATTTACTTCAATTCAATCTCTTGTTTTGCAGATTTGAAGAGCTACTTTAGCCAAGGGTCTAGCAGCACCCCAAGTACTCATGGAAGTGGAGTTGGTCTCGAGGCATTGGAGGTGGTGCTGCAAACTCAAGTAGAGAGCACTGATGTTGTAGCAGTACCAATGCCAGTTGAAGATGTTGAAGGTCAAGCCAGTGGTGGTGTGAACTCAAGTAGAGAGCAAACTCAAGATAAAGATGCAAGTGATCAAGGTATAATAACTGAGTTCAATCCAGAACATGTCATCTCTGATCCGGGTCTTCACATTCCAATAGATCAATTTGGTCCTAATATTAGAGATGAAGTTAAAAAAGCATTTCAAGTGAAGAAAGATAGGAATATGAAATTGCCGAAGCATCCTAAACGCAACCGGACTGAACGCAACTAATAAATTTATCGGTATAACTCTATACTCTAATTGTATATCTCGTATTACATTTAATATTTTAACTCTAATGTTTCACTACTAATTTATGTTTTCTCTTTGTTTAACAGCTTATTTTGGTCCCGTTGTTGATTTGATGTGTAATCTACATGTTTTTCTTCATTTAAGGTACTTCTAAACGATAGTCTTGTTGTGAACTTTTATTTCCGTACAATATATGAATGTAGTCTAGAAATGCACCGCCACACCTAAATTTTTGGTTGTCCTCCGCCACTGTATATATATAAGGAGAGCATATTCTGTTGCCGGCCACAAAATAGTTTATTCTCTGGCCAGCCCAGCAGACCCACCGTCAAGCGAGCCATGGTCCGATGCGACGCAGCCATTTGCCCATTTATGCTTGTTGCGTAATTTGGGGGACGTCACTGCTGAGCCAACCACGTAAGCCGAGCCGAGCTGCAACCGCTGGTGGCTGGTAGTCACGGTCATTTATGGAAAATGAATGAACGGTAATTAGTTCGTGCACGCTGATTTCGGGAAAATCGAGTTCAGGTATGTCGCCGCTTGCACTAAGCTAGTGATAGAGAGGGTTACGATGACGCATTAGCATGGTTTAGTGTACACGTGCATGAGTTACGAGAATTCTAGAATGAGAGTGTGGTAAATATAAAACCAACGAAGGTAAATATCCAGGCAATTACGTTAATCCAGCTACAACAATAATATAACAAGATGAACCAGTTACTAGCATGGTTAAATTGTTACGATAATTCAAATACTGTGAGACGATTCTGACAAACCGGTCACTATAATAACAAGATGAATTACCACGAAAGTAGATATACAAGATTTCACGATAACAATTAGGAAAGTTCAACTACGTTAACTAGGGGCACAAAAGCTTGCATGCTTCCAAGGTTGCTGACGACTTCATCATTCTCTGGATGTTGTAACTTTCGTACCACAAGTTGGGATCATGATCTTCAAATGAAGAGATTGATTTACCATAAAATAATTATAGTAATTCGGATGGCTCAAGACGACAAATAGAACGAGCGTCAATGCGCCTTATCTGTGATTTACGATAAGGTTTTATTTAATTTGTGCATCGAGCTTCAATACATAACACACCCATGCATTTGTGCATGGGGTAAACAAAAATAGAAGTACAAAACAATAAACACTAGGCATGCAGATATCATGATGAAGGCCTGCGGATGTTATCGAGCCGAAAGCTTCTTGATCATGCTTAGTGGGTTACTGGATTGTAAAACATGCAGAGGAGAGGCTTGACCTGAATTGAGGTACCTTTTCTTGCATTTGTAGTTTGACAAAAATTTGAAATAACGAACTAGATTGCGCTGGAAAGGTAGGCAATCATACAATATAATTCCCAGTAAAAAGAAAGACAGATCTAGCTTGCCAATAAGAATGATCAGAAATAATAGCTCCTCTATAGCGGCAATGGCAGCTGCGAGTGGCCAGTAGGTGTAGTAGATGCCTCTATGAGGTCAAGTAAAGGTGTTTCGTGCACAATTTATTAACAAAACAATTAACATAAATATGTACGTGGTGAGGGAGTTGGTCCATCAAAAACTAGTTCCCTGCTCCCTGACCTCTCTGCTGATAGCTGAAGAAGCCCACCCAACGGAGAGTATGTACGTGGAAATTCCTTTCTACACTTTTTTGTAGCTACTCCCATGTGTGTATCTCATGATACATGACGAATCTGATCCAACGGAGAGTATGTACGTGGAGTATATGTTCATACTAGAATATCTACGATGATATATATGTTTGGTATGTGACCATACATAAAGTATATGGACATATTTATTTTATATTGTAATACTAAGGTATAATCATAGTATATTTAAAAAATAGGGTTACTTTTGAAATGTTTCATGTATATACCTTTGAAGTATCTTAGAATAAGCATACGAACATACTCAAAGTGATAAATGAGTATGCGGACATACACGTGATGATATACTGATGATGAGAGTAGCTACACCCGAGTGTAGAAAAAACTATATATAACGCCCACGGGGGAGCTAGCACTCCGGCAAGGCAAAATTACGGTGACACAATGTGAGGGTGGTAAAATTTGGTTAAGTGTGTACTTTTAATACATACATGGCCCTGGAGCCTATGGTTTGTCATGGTTGTGGCATGTTTTAATGCACGTTTGACTGCTCGCACATTAATAAAGCACTGATTGACCAGTAAAAAGGGCGCCATGCATGCGGCATTTGCGCGACGTTCGCGTCAACATCCCGAGAGTTGTGGGAAATATGTGGATGGAGTATAAAGTGGAATGTGTGGCTATAGAGATCTATGTTTGAGTTGTGTGGATCGTGCCAGGGAAAAAAAGAGTTTGGTGTAGGCAAGTATGTATAGTGTTGCCTTGTCCATATCCGGATGGAGTATAAAGTGGATGGTGTGGAAGTAAAAAGTAGTGATTCATCAGCGATAGCGTTGTGGAAATAAACCTATTGGTTTGTCCGTGGCGGCGCTTCTAGCCGGAGGTCCAGCAAGCCTCCAAGACCGTAAAAACCTGCATGCTCTGTGCTGCAATCATAAAATTTGGATGTACATTAGTTTCGCATCTGATTTTTAGTGTTGTTGATTTGTTACATGTTCCACTGAGTCTTGCTGTGTGCAGAGCATGATGCGTGTACCTTGTGGCTGCAACATCTAAGAGGTCTGGCAAGCTTCCGCAACCGTAAAATCCATCATTTTTTTGTTAGCATCCATTTTTAGCACTGCTGGTGAGCTGTCCCTCGAAGCGTGACCATCTCCTGTTGTGCGTGGATGGCAGCATGAACGTTGGGCAGTAGTGCACCGTAGCAGAGATGTCGCGATCACCATTTTTTTTCTCTCGTGTAACGAGTTTGTCAATCAGCCATCTTGTGCACCAACGCCATGCCCGTGCCAATGCCTCTGTATGAGGAGGTGCGTGGTCCGCAGTAAAAAACAATTTCGTCCATGGAGTGCATGTGTCATCATGCAAAATTTTTTGAGCATGCTATTCATGCGGCATGCATGGAATCTCCATTGATGTTATCTTAAACTTGCATTAGAGAGCAATTTCAGGAGGAAGTCAAAACCTGCATGCCAGCCTATTAGTTTGAGCGAGATTTGTGAGAGAAATATATGCAGTCCTTTGTGTATAGAAAGAATGCATTGAATTTGTAGTTGTCATAATAAAATTGAATGATGAGGGATTTCAGGAGGCTATTAAAAGCATTCGTGCACAGAAACTAACTTGAGTGAGATTTAGGAGAGTAATTAGCATGCATTTGTGTTTTAAAATGAGATATCCTTGTATGGATGCAACATTTTTAAACATGATTACAGAATGTGTAAAAACACATGATGGACTGATACAACACACATATTCCTTTGGTCTCAATTTTTATTTTTAGTGTATATGGCCAATTATTCCTTGTTCTACAATATTATTCCTTACTTGGCATTTATTCCATTCATCTATATAAAAATAAGTTTAGAAATTCCTTTACAAAATACTCCTTTGTTCTTAGAAAATTTAGACATGTAATATCTAGGAGTAATTTTCCAAATTTTGAGAAGTAAAATTAATTATGACATCGACCCAATGATAGAGAAGTTGTTTATGTTGCTATTACTTCTCTAATTTTATGATAATACTCTTTGATATTGATAATATTACTACTAATATAAAACTCAATTGCAGTTCTTGGAATTCAAAGTCCGGACACATGGGACCAACTCAAATAAAAGGCTCCCACATATCATGCTCAAATATCTCAGCACTTGTACCATATACTCCAAGCACATTAACTTGGTTGTAGTAATTTTAGTACTAAAGAACCGTAAATCAAGCTTACAAGTTATATTCCATATATTTCAAGTGCATTAACGGAAAAAATTGTGTTCCAACCACACACCATAAACCAAGAATTACGCTTGTATGTAGAACTACTCAAAAGCACAAAAAATACTACTCTATATTATGAAAAAAATACTACTCAAAATTATGACAATACTTATCTAAATTTTGAAAAGTACTACTTGAGTAAGAAAAAAATACTACTATAATTTTTGAAACAGTACTACTAAAAAATTGTGTAAATACTACTTGAATATGAAAAAAATACTACTCTGAACAATGAAAAATACTACTCTAGCATGCAACTGGTTTGCAACGCGTGGAAGCACAATGATAATGTTTTATGCTCTAGAAATTACTACTACATTATCATTTGCACTACTTCTATTCTTGATATTGCCCCAACGACATAGTTGTCGGAAAAAATGATTTTTTCCCATCATTATCTACTAATAGTACCGTCAAGTGCCTAAAAGTGGATAAATTAGAGTTGAAAACATGTCCTACATACCTAGTTAGTGTGAGATTTGGAATTGATTGGCCTAGAAATGAAGCCACGGTATCCACACACACACCAAGTATGTGAGAGAAATAAGGGGAGAAGAGAATGTGTAATTAATGTGCACTGAAAGTGGGCAGAAAATTATGACATGACACATTAATGTGTATTTGTTGTAGCAGGACCTTCTGTTGTAGCAGTAAATATCATGAGAATTTTACTCCGGTGCATTGAATACTATTCAACACCCTGTGTGTAGAATATATATATATATATATGTTTCTGTGTGTGTGTATTTGTGTGTGTGTGTGGCACATAATTCAGAAACAGTTAGCAGTGTTGAATAAATATCCAAACAACTTGCCTAGTAGCTGGCCTAAAATTATTCCTTGGATGAAATCAGATTATTGCAAAGGAAGTGAACAAATGAAGTCAACACAGACAATGGCAGTGGAATAGAACAATTCAGCTTGCTATGTGTTCTCGTTATGTGCTCTTGCCCTTTCTTTTTTTTTCCTCTTCACACTTTTTTTAAACATTTTTCTTTCAACCAGGAGCACAATAGAATGAAGCAAAAAAAAAATTCACAGAAACTAGATGTAAGCTCTTGTCTATAGAAAAACAAGTAGATGCTCTAATAATTGAATTGGAACTTATTTGCTCAAAAACTAATTCTTCTGGGCCGAATTTCGGAATTTTAAATTTTCCCCCCAAATGGCAATGAAAGTCACCAAAGGAAAGAAATTTTTTCGTAGATGTCTGTGGAAAAAAATGCCCAATTTCAAGTACGTATGCAAAAGTTATGACTGTTTTATGGAGGGATCATCACATCAGGATTCCGAGAGGAGATACAATTAGAGTTTGATGGATTGGATAGCCGGGGATGTATGGATCAACGAAATGATGGATGAAACAAATCTGAACCAGCAACCAAACTTGATCTAGGACACAAGTTCAACACCACAGAAGCTGAAACTAAATTATGCAAAAGGCTAAAGACAATGGTTATAGGATAGGGGAAAACAAACAACAACGAAACTAGGGTTTATTGTGGACTATGGGACGAAGGCGAAACAAGAATGGTGGAAGTGAAAACCTGACTGTATACTTGACTCTCTAATTACCACTTGATATGTGATCGAAAGGGGGATAACTATCTATTTGTCGACAACACGACACAAGCGATCCGGCTTCCGGTCAACAAGAGCCGAGCCTACAATCGAAGCACCACATCTCTTGGTTATCAACTATGCGTTGCTCGGTTGACCTCGCCATGAAGGCTAATCCTTGCCTGCGAATCGAAGAGCACAAGCAAGAACAAGAAAGAACCCAACCAAATTGCCGATGAATGATTAAGCTCACAAAGTTGGGGTCATCTTACAAACCGACACAATGGCGAAACTATTCTGACAGAATAATTTAAGCAAAATCCAAACCCTAATGGTGTGGAGGCTTATATTTATGAGGACTCTAAGTTCGTGCAATACCCCCTGGATGCATCTCTAATGGGCTCCAAAATGATACAAGGCCCAAAGACAAAAGACAGTGTCACAGCGTTGGAATAGATTCTGTACATCAACTTGTTTGGATGATTTCCGTTGACTCATAATGATTTTGTGCCTCAAACCAGAGACATTGGAAAGACCTTCTTGTTAGCTTTCCGTACATATCTTGAATGTCCAAATCCAAGCCCGTATGCAATCTGGGCATCCGATTTAGTGCATGGTGGTCTTGAACTTCGAGGCAGACTCGAGCTCGACTTGGATTGGGCCTCCAACTCGGCTTGGATGCCCTTGCTAGTCCACCACGCATTCAAACTCCTCCCCAACGTCCTCATCATCTCCATAGTTCCTATCAATAATTAAATCATTAGATAGTAATTTATTCTGAAATCCACATGATAAATTTATTTGGAACAAGCTCACCTTACAATCCATGGTCGTATCCGAAGATGTCATGTCCTCATCTAGAAACGTCAAGTTTCCCTACAAAAAGATTTACTAGGGAAAGGCTAAAATGCTGTAGGGACACTCTTTCGCTAGGAATATTTTTAGGGAAAGATGTGCAGGGCCAAATATTGACGGGAAAAGGAATTGTGCCCTATGGATTTCTGACTAGACCCTAGGGAAAGATCCTTTCTCTAGAAAATGGAGTTGTAGAGAAAGTATTAAGGCACTAGGATGCTTTCAGATGTTACACTGTATTCAAATTTGAATTCAGCTTCAAATTTAAGTTTAATTTTTAAATTGAATTCTAAATTTTGATTTGAAATTATTTAAATTTAAACCTAAATCACATAGCATGAACAGTAAGGCAAACAAAAATTCACCGACTAATTTATGGTGAAGTTGTATTGCCATATGACATTAATCCGCTGCATGTAGGTCAAAAACACTTATAGTAAACACCAGCTCTAGGAGTTCAGCCAGCAATCATCAAGTCATCAGATTTAGCCAACATCAGGTAAAAACAGCTAACACAGAAGGCTTTACTAATAGCACCAACACTCTATGCTAAGGCAAGCCCTACAAGTTCTAACATCAGGGCATGCAAAGATCTGATTCACCAAAATGCACATGTAACATAATTGGAGAACACGACTTCAAAATAGTGGGAAACCGTCGTCTTTAGGAGAGTAGTGGCCACCACCACTTGTCGTTGCATTGACCGGACCACCACCATTGTTGTTAGTTGCATTCATAGGAGCACTATTGCTGCCACCATTTGCATTCACATGGACACCAAATCCACCATAAGCAATCCTGCTCAATATTTCTTCTGGGGTTTCCCTTTGAATGCATGAGCCAAAAATACTAGCCTATATAAAGGAACAAATGCCACGCTTAACCACTAAGAAAAGAAGGAAATCAAATGAAGGAAATAAGTGTACTGTATATTTCTGCCATCATAATTAACCATATTGCACGCATATTTCTGCCAAACTATAATAGCCAATATGGTACAAATATTCTTCACTATTGGTGATATTTAGCCAAACTATAACAACCAGATTGCTAAAAAAATCAGATTAGTTGAAATCATGTCCTTCAATGTTTTTGTTGAAATGATTATCTTTTAAATTGGTGATATTTAGAAACATATTATCATTAGCATGGATATAGTGAGAGTTTAGTAATTGATTTTATTTGCCTAACAAATCAGTGAAAGTGGCTTGTCAATTAAATAGTGCAGGTGCATACTGAAATCATCTGCTAAAGATTTACCTTGTGATCACATAGACATCTTAAAAAAATTCAACACCTAAAGCAACAATAGAACCGTCTCATGCTCATCACAATGCACACCAGATTTGAACAGATGTAGACCTCCAAAGCAACCACATCAAAGAAATTTTCCTCATACCTTCAACTCCTGTTGAATTTTTTAATTTCTCTCCCTTGTTCTCCTTCCTTTGCATAGAACAAGATCTCTTTTCCTTGAAAAGCAGTTGTAGTGACTGAGCTCACTTGCCTCCACCAAAAATACAAGTACTTTGTCATAGTGCACACTAGAATTTAATAGATGTAGACTTGGAAAGCCCCAAAATCAGGGAAATTACCTAATTACTTCCAAGACTCATAGAACAACAGTATTTATCCCACTTCCTTTTTCCTTTCTTTGCACAACATGCACCATGATCTCCTCCAACAACTGCAGTGGCCAACCTCCCTTGCCTCCTCCCCAAATGCAGATCCTCCCACACCTGCTCGCGGACACAACCTCCTTCTCGTCCTCCAATGTTGGAAGCGACTTGGCGTTGCACTAGGGGTTGGGTTGTGGCAGTAGGGTTTGGGGCATCCTGGGCATGGCTTGGCGGTGGGATGGTTTTGGGGGCGGGGGAGGGGAGGATGCGGGTGGGGATTTAAATATTTGGGCAGAGGATTTGAAGGCGGCTTCTGGTGGAAATGGAGGCACTGCTGGTAGGATTTGGAGGGTTCAAGGCAGAGGGTTTGTGGTAGTGTTGGCAGGATTTGTGGTCGCACGATGGAATTTTGTGGTGGCGGGCTTTGGAAGGGCACAAGGCGCGTAGCAGAATTTCGTGGCTGCATGGTGGAGGGCAGCGGCCAATTTGGCGTAGTGTCGGTGTCCCGACCCGGGGGCCCGGATCCCAACTAGTAAATACTGCGTGTTTACTCGTCCCAGATGATGATGCAAGAGGCAACACAGTAACACACGGTTTATCCTGGTTCCGGCCGCGGGGCCGTACATCCAGCAAAGGGGGTGTGCGAGGGCACTGTATTATCTTGCACCCGGAGTGCTTGTACAAGCAAGGCGAGAGAGGGAGAGAAGCTCCCAAGTCTCAGCTAGGAGTGGAGTCGGTTGAGATGGGTGCTCAGTAGTCCCTGAACGTCCTCTTGAAGAGAGAAGCCAGAGAGACCAAGCAGACTAGAGTCCAGAGAGAGCTAAGGGGAGCCCGCCTCCTCCTTTTATAGTCACAAGGAGGGGCGGCGTACATGAGTGGGGTATGGAAGTCGCCGTCCTCCCCTGAATCGTGGGGTACAGTGGTCGGACACTGTGCGAAGGCGGCGTGCGTCGGTGTCGTCCCGGATTTCGTCCTTGGTATAGCGAAGATGACGCCGGTCGTCCAGTGGTGTCCCGGCGGTAGAAATGGCGCGGGACGGCCCTGAACCCCCTAGTCGGAGTGCGGTCGTGCGCACTAGAAGGTCCGGGGGACACGTGGAGGTCCCGGGCTCCTAAAAAGGGGAGGTCCGGGGCCCGTCCGTGTACGCTGAGCGCTCCGTTTGGGAGGACACGTGACGTTACCGGACCCCTTCCCCAGTGGGAGGTGAGTCCGGATGGTCGGTGTCGGCAGAACAGGAACGGGGGCCGTGCCGGGCCCATCTTGTCTAGCGTTGCATGTCCCACAGTGCCGCTACAGCCTTTTGGATGGCGGAGCGGTGACCGAAGTCAGCGGATGGGACCCCGATCACATCCACTGTGGGAGTGGTGGCCTGACGCCGCCTGTCCTTTGAGCCGTGGCAGAGTGGCTGGCTTTCAATGCCTTCGTACGGCGAGCGGTTGGGCGGCGGGGCCGTTTGTCCCTTGTGCTGAGAGACGGCCTCGAGCGAGGCGGAGATGAGTCACCGCTCGAGGGTAGGTCCGCTACCCTCGAGCGAGGCAGAGGTGCATTGCAAGATCAAGGGTCCCGAAGGGAGCCCTCGAGTGAGGCGGAAAATGAGTCACCCGCTCGAGGGTAGATCCGCTACCCTCGAGCGAGGCGGAGATTGTCCAGCGGGCCCGGGAGGGACCCTCGAGCGAGGCGAAGATCGTTCCGCGGGTTCGAGGGGGATGTGAATGGGCCGCGTGCTGGGCTTCATTGAGTCCTTTCCTTCCTTCCAGATTGGAAGGAGGCCGTGGGCCTAGTAGCCTTAACAGGTGTTTGTGTTTTTAAAAGCGGTCTTAGTACCCCGATTAGGGTGTCTCTAATTGTGATACCCGACAGTAGCCCCCGAGGCTTTGGTTGAATCAGTGGGTTCGGCCAAAGGGTAATTCGGGGATTTCCCTTTTGACGTGATCAGTCAATGCCGCGCACCCGCCGGACGTGTCTGAGCACCAGCCCGGCGGATGTGACAACACGCCGGTCGGGATAGTACGCCCGTGGGGGGAGTACTTCGAGGCACGCGCCTCTTTGTTTGTTTGTTTAATGGACAAGACGTGTCCGCGCACTGAGGGGGGCCATGGCGACGGTGGCGCCCGCTGCTTGGCAGCTGGCGCTTTCGTCGCGCTGTCCCGCACGTAGGGCCTTGGCCCCGGCGTTCCCGGTTGCCTTACGGCGCGCCGTTCGAGGGCAGCCGGCCAGAGCCGACGCTGCACCGCTTGGCGTCTAGGGGCTCAGCTCTGCTTTATTTCGTTCGGTCGTGTCTCGGCACGGTGACCGAGGACCTTCTTTGCTCGTGGAGTGCCGTGTCGCCACGAGTGACACGAGCCTCCACTCTTCGCCAAGCTTGAAGCTTTGTGCCCGGCGCAACTATAAATAGGGGTCGTGGGGTTCCCTTTCCTCTCCAACCTCCCAACTCTTTCTTCCAGCATTGCCTAAATCTTGTAATGTTTCCTTTGCCTTTTTGTGACCGGCCCCCAGATGGGGTGGCCTGGATTTTTTAGGCTTTTGGCGCTAGAAGAATGCTTGCGAGCGGTAGGGGAAGACCGGAGTGGGCGTGCGCTCCATCCCCCAGGCTCAGTGGGATCAGCAGAAGAGCATTGGGCCCGTGGGGTCATGCTTCTGCGATGTCCCCTAGCCTGAAGGGGGATGGAGGCGCCTGACCATGGCGTTAGTGCCAGGTTGGGCGGCTGTTCTTTGCATCGTCCCCCCAAGCGACGAGGTTGCCCTCGGGGAGACGGTGCGGAGGGCGCTGTCCGCCAGCTCGACCCCCCGCATGGTCTTCGGTGGAGTAGACGCTAGAAGAAGACTTGCGCAGGGTTTTAAAATCCGACCGCTAACCGGTAACCGCCGGCCTCCGGTTCCGGTATACCAGTCCGGTTTGGCCGGTTACCGGTCGGAACCGGACAAATTCAAATTTAAATTCAAACTTCCCAGTTCAACCGGTTCGTACCGGTATACCGACCGGTTAGACCGGTTTACTAGTCGGTTTGACCGGTTTACCGGCCGGTTTGACCGGTTTGCATTCAAATCCAAATTTAAAATCGCATGTGCAACCGGTATACCGGCTGGTTAGACCGGTTTACCAAGTGGGCCTTAATGGGCCATCTCATTTTTTCCCTTTTCTTTTTTGTTTTAACTTTAAATGCTCGAAAAGTGTGTTAAACGAACGAATTTTTGAGAAAATTTGACACCATTAGATTCGTCGCAACTTGAAGTATTTTTAGGAATTTTTTGGGAATTTTTCATTTTTTTGAATTCAAATTTAAATTTTGAATTTGGACCAGTTTCATACCGGACCAAACCGGAGCCGGGCCGGACCGGTTTGACCGGTAACCGGTCAAACCGGACCGGTTACCGACGGTTCGGTTAACCCTCTAGACTCGTGTGGTCTGGGGGCTATTCCTCGCATCCCTAGCAGCCTCGCTGCTGCGTCAGCTAGGGGCTCGGTGCCTTTCTTCGTCGCTTGCTCCTCCCCAAGACAGGGAAAATTGCCACGTAGGTGGCAACATGTTTGTATCTTTCGATGGCTTTGCGCCGGTAACCGTTTGTAATCTTTATCCGCATTTGAGCAATAAAGTTCCATTTCTCCTCGGCGGGGAGGATTACTGAGGGTATAGGGGTGTACATAGAGTTACGACCCTCGAATATGTGTGAAGTCACCTTCGCGGGGGCGCGTCAGCGCACCCACGGTTGTAGCCCCCGAGACCTTAGGGGAGAGTTTGTGCTCGCCCAAGGGCTTATGAACGTTGTCCCACTGGGTAGCTTTACTGGGGCGGCCGTCCAGCAACTCTTTCAGCCGGCATCGGCACTATTTCAGCCGGCCTCGGCACTCTTAGTGCTGGTACAGTGGCCCGGCGCTCAGCTTAACCTTCAGGAGAGCGCACGTCAACAGCGGAGGGTTTGGTTAGACACGTGGAGCTTCACAATGGACGATCGTCGACTTATTCGAGGGTGTGGTTTGAACCGTGGTGTGTGGGGAGCCCCCGAGCCCAGGCCCGTGTGAAGGCGTTCAGGGGAACCCTCGACTTTGATTACGACCCTCGTCGCCCTTCCGCAGGGAGGAGGGGTTAAGCGCACCATGCTACCCATGCCCAGGCCGCGAGCTATGGCTGCTTCAGTGAGCTATTAGCGGGTTGTTCAAGTGGACTTCCGTGCCCCGTTCGATAGGGGTCGGCTCGTGGTCCATAGACACGTCCTATAAAGCGCTCGTGAGGGTTCACTAGGCGGGGCTCGAACCCATTCGGTAGGGTTCGAGGGCTCGATGCTATCCCTCGATGGGATCCCCCTTCTAGGCACCCTCGACTGGCCTTGAACACTGCGTAGGATGTCTCGAACTCCGCGTTCGAGGGTAGCTTGTACGGCACATCCCTGCAGTCCCTGACTCTGGTGATCTGGGGCGCCTGTCGAACCCCCTAAAGGGCCAGGCTTCGACCCCCAGATCAGTAAAGCCTCGAAATGCGATTCCTTCGAGGGTAAAGAGACCATATGAAGGAATATTCCGTCGTGATCTGAAAACGTCGCAGAGCGCGAGCCACGCGCGCGCGGGTCTTCCGCCGGTAGCGGGCGACGTGGCCCAATTTGTGCGGCACGGTGTGGGCGCGCCTTTTCAGGCGTCCGCCTCGGGCAGATGAAGCGGCGTGGGCGGCGGCTGACGGATGGGATAGCGCAACAGTCGCGCCGCGCCCGCCGGTTACCGTGCCGCATTTATTGCCGCGTGCGCGCATGGGAGACTCCGCGGTCGTGGGGCCCATCCGTCGGCGATAGCAATATTTACCGCATTAGATGCGGTAGATTTGGGCCAGGCTTCGGATGCGCCTGTCAAGGTGAATAAAAATGAAGGGAAAGGGGAGGTTCTGGGTTCACCTGGACATTTGCCTTCATTCTGCTTCGCCTTCTCCGCTCCCCTGTATCCTGAGCCCGCAGCCAAGAGCGGAAGGAAGAAGAGAAAGGAGAAAGAGTGAGATAGAGAAGGGAGAAAAAACACCTTAGCTATCCAGAGCTTTCGCTCCCATATTCCCCCTTGAATTGAAGACATGTCGGACATCCAGGAGCCCTTGCCGTGGGGGAAGTCCTCTGCCACCGTGGCGGTCCTGGAGCAGCTGGTCGCCGACCGGCTGCTGCCCCGGAACCCCGACTTGGGGGCGCCGGCGTGGATTTCCCCGCACCCGGACGAGACCGAGCCGAAGCCCCCGCAAGGCTATGTCGTGAGCTTCGTGCGCCTCCACGAGCGAGGCTTCGGCGTTCCCGTTAGTAGGTTCATGCGGGCCTTATGCGAGTACTACGGGGTGGAGCTGCACAATTTCAGCCCCAACTCCATCTCGCAGGCGGCGGTCTTCGTCGCCGTTTGCGAGGGGTACCTCGGCATCGAAGCCCACTGGGACCTCTGGATCCATCTGTTCCGCGGCGAACTCTTCGTCGAGAACGTGCGGAACCAGCCGAGGCGGTACGCGCGCGCCGATGGCCTGACGCTCCACGTCCGCCCGACCCGGAGGAACTCTTACATATCGAGCAAGATGACGACGAACAATGCTGGGTGGAGCCGAGGGTGGTTCTACCTTCGGAACCACAAGGGCGCGCTTCCGGCGTTCACTAACAAAGTTCTCTGGGAGCGACCGCCGAAGTGGGACTGGGGGGTGTCGCCCCCAGCGCAACAGGCCAAGCTCGAGGGCCTCACCGATGCGCTGGTGCGTCTGGCGAAGAAGGGGTTGACGGCAGCGGCCCTCATCGCAAACTTCCACCGGCAGAGGGTTATCCCTCTCGTGGAAAGGGCCCTGTCGATTTTCGAGCTCTCCCCCGGGAGCAAGGTTGAAGGCTCGAGGACGTCGAGCAAGCTTCTCTCCCACACCAACGCCGCCCGGAGGGCAAAGTACGCGGTGGCAGAGTTTCCCCAAAATCCCGCGGATCTTTGGAGGATCAAGATGTGCCCCGAGCCGGGGTATATTTCCCTGGTAAGTTTTGGCTTCGAACTCGTCGTGCGTCGTGTAGTTCCCCTTTCCTGACCCCATCTCGGGTGTGTTTTACAGGGGTTGAGGTGCGGCACCTCGAGGCCCCACGCGGAGAAGATGAAGAGGCGGAAGGACGCGGCGGAGATGAAGGCCGAGAGGAAAAGGAAGAGGAAGGCGAGGCACGACAAGGCGTGCAAGCTCACTCGCGCGGAGGGGAAGCCGCAGCCCGCCACACCCGAGTCCTCGGAGGAGGATTGAGGAGGAGGCCTCGGATGGCGAGGACCACGCTCTGAGGAGTGACGGGGAGGGCGCGAGCCCCCCACCATTCTACCTGTGGGACGAAGAAGAGGGAGCAACCGTGTCGCCAGAGGAGCCGAGGGCCGTAGCGGGGCCATCGGCGAATCCCTCCCTCGAGGGTGCAGCGTGGGAGTCATCCCCACCGGCGGCCGGCAAGGAGACGCCCGCGCCCAGGTGCTGATCCGTGGCGACGAGGCTACGACGGGAGAGGCGTCGTCCGTGCTGGCAGCCTCGAGCCACCGGGCCAACACGAGGGGGGCGCTTTCGGGGTAGTCTTCGAGAGACAACACGATGCCCCGGGCTCGAAGGAACGCCACGAGGAAGCGGAGCATGAGTGCTCGATCTTTGTTACGTATTTGGTGGATTTCTCGATCCTGCTCAACTCGCGTCTCTTGATTTCCATCCCCGGGGCCGTTCCCAAGGATGCAGTGCGGCTTGCCTCGGCCAAGGCTCTCAAGACCGGGGCACGCAGCACTCCGCACATGGCGCCGCAGCCCCAGCCCGCCGTGGATCTTGAGGCGGCGGCCGCTAGGCTACGGGAGGCCATGGATCGAGGGGCCCAGGCGGCGCAGCAGGCCCGGGCACAGGAGGAGGAGGGTGACGCCGGTCAGAGTGACGCTAGCCAGCGTGGTGCCGAAGCGGCTGCTCAGGCGGCCGATGCCGGCGAAGAGGCCGGCCAGGGCAGTGTCGGTGGCGCCGGACAGGGCAGTGTCGGTGGCGCCGGCCAGGGTAGTGTCGGTGGCGCTGCCCAGGCGGCCATCGAAGTTGAGGCCGGTCAGGGCGACGCGGCCAGTGCCACCCCACTGGATACGGAAGGAGAGACCGGTGGGGGCGCGCAGGAGCGCCCTGCCGACCGTGTGGAGGAGACCCTCGTCTTCGAGCCCTCGAGGGCCGAGGGCGGGGGCGTCGCGGAGGATGGTACGGCGCAAGAGGCACCGGCGGTGGAAGGAGCCCCTGTTTCGGGGCCCGCGGAGGCCCTAGACGAGGGTACCGTTGCGGTAGTGCCTGAGCCAACGGCGCAAGGGGGTGTGACAGCGGTGGTGGAGCTGCCGGACAGAAGCGAGGAGTACGGGGATTCGATGGACATCGACCCCGCTGCTGCGGCGAGCGCTGCCGCCCACATCGCCGAGTTCGCGTTGGCCAGCGCGGGTGTGCTCGAGGCGGGGGCGTCCGAGGGGAGCCACCTCGGGGCGATCGTCCCGTCCGGGGTCCCCTCGGAGTTCCTCCGCAAGGAGCAGGAGGAGGAGGAGGCCTGGAACAAGCAGATGGGCGTCGGTCACGAGATCTTGCAGGCCCTCGACCGCGCCTTCCAGCTCCACCAGAATGCGGATTACCAGGTCAGCCAGGTAAATATTCCCCCCCGGAAATTGCTCGGATTCGGTTTTAGCTTTTACGCGTCTTCACCCACGCCCTCCCCCTTTGTAGCAGCTGAGGGAAATCTCGCGCAAAAAGAGCGTCGAGATGAACCGGCTGTACTCCCAGATGAGCCAGCTCGGGCAACACAACGCCGAGCTGGTGCTCAAAAATATCGACGCCAACACAAAAATGGCCGATCTGGGAGTGCGTCAGCAGGCGCTGGAGGAGGAGCTGGCGCGGGTTGCTGGTGAGCGAGACGTCCAGAGGGCGGCAGCGGAGAAGAAGGCCCGGGAGGCCGAGGCGCAATCTGCCGAGCTGCAGCACCTTCGGACGGCGCTCGAGGAGAGAGCTTGCGAGGCGGAGGTGCAGAGCGCTGAGCTGCGGCGCCTCAGTACGACGCTCGAGCAGCAGAAGGCCGAGCTCCTCCATAAAGAGGTGGCCATGGTCGCGCTCACCGGGACCCTCCGGGAATAGGGCGAGGCCCTCGAGGGCAAGGAGGTGGCCCTCCAGAACATGGGGGCCGCCCATAGAGAGAAGGAAGCCTCCTTGTCCTCGCTCGAAGAGGCCGCCCGTACCCAGAGGAAGGAGGCGCAGAAGAACATGACGGGTGAGTACCTTCGATTTTTCATCGATTTGTTTTCTTCCATGGCTAATGTCGATTTCCTTTGCTTAGAGCTGAGGCAAAAGGTGGCGGACGAGACCGCGGCGAAGGAAGCGGTCCACACCGCGCTCACGGCGGTACAGATGGAGTTTGCCGAGCTAGAGCAGACCGCCGTGAGCGTGTGTCAAGAGCTCGAGGGGGAGGGTGCCGTCTCGGGCAGTTCGGTGATCAGCCGCCTGCGCGGGCTAGGCGGTCGGATTGCCGAACATGCCAAGAGCACCTTCCGCCTTGGTGTCCTGCGGGCTCTCGCCGTGGCCTCGACGCATTACCTCATGGATCTCCAGAGGGTGTCGTCGGGGTACGTTGTTCCCGATGATGCTGATGCAGACGCCACATCGGCCATCATGGATCAAGCCGACGCAGCCGCGGAGGAGTTTGCCACCGTTCTCGCCGAGAAGCTCGAGGCAGACATCCCTCCCATTGCCGAATTCGACGCCCCTGAAGACCCGCAAGGGGGGGGGATGGTAGCCTGTAGGAAAGTTGGGCCTCGAAGCCCATTGTAAATAGATTAGTGTTTATCATAGTCGCGCTTTGTAATCGCATCCTATGAATATAAAAGATTTTGTCTCATAATTTGAATGTGTGGCCCGTCGAGGCCTTGTGTGTTCGAGCCTGTGTTCCTTTACTTTATTCCCATGTTCTTGTATGCGACTTGGACGAACATCTGCGAGGGGGTTCGCGTTCATAAGCAACGTAGGCGTAGGGTGGTGAGGGGGTGCCGTATCCCGGAGGCATAGGCGGCCCCACGACTCGGCCGGCCCCGTACCATAGTTGCTTACGCCTCGCGTCCGTTTTTCCCAAGGATACGAAAAACTTAGGGTCAAGATGGAAATATTTCGAAAAACATTGGCGACTTTTTGGGGACGTTCGGGGGTTCCCCCCATTGTAGCCCCCGAGGGAGGCTCGGCTTTGCCGAGGGTAAAGCCGAGCGTACCTCAGAGTTAGCGCGCATCCTTGCCTTCGAGGGCCCGGATGGTTCCCAAAAATAAACCAGTAAAGCATACTTTATTATTTCGAGAAATTGAAAATGCGAGTACAAGCAAATGTACAAAAAACTTGAAGTTCTAGGGATAGAAGCGACGTAGCTGTTGTATATTCCAAGCGTTGGTGAGGACTTCGCCTTTTTCGTTTGCCAGCTTGTACATGCCGGGTTTGAGCACCTCGGCGATTATGTACGGTCCTTCCCATGGAGGTGAGAGCTTGTGGCGGCCCCTATTGTCCTGTCGAAGCCTCAGCACCAAGTCCCCTTCGTTGAGGTCTCGGCACCGGACCCTCTGTACTTGGTACCTTCGCAAGGACTGCTGGTAGCGCGCAGAGTGGAGGAGCGCCATGTCTCGAGCCTCGTCCACTTGGTCCAGCGAGTCTTCGCGAGCTCGCTGGTTTCGTTGCTCTTGGTATGTCTTGAGCCTCGGTGATCCGTACTCCAAGTCAGTGGGGAGTATAGCCTCGGCGCCGTAGACGAGGAAGAACGGAGAAAAACCCGTGGCTCTGCTCGGGGTCGTCCTTAGGCTCCAAATGACCATGGGTAGCTCTGTGAGCCACCTCCGGTCGAACTTGTTCAGCTTGTTGAAGATCCTTGGCTTTAGTCCTTGGAGGATCATGCCATTGGCACGCTCCACTTGCCTGTTCGTCTGTGGGTGTGCCACAGCCGACCAGTCCACACGTATGTGGAAGCTGTCGCAGAACGCCAAGAATTTCTTGCCTGTGAACTAGGTGCCATTGTCGGTGATGATCGAGTTCGGGACTCCGAACCTAAAGACAATGTCGGTGAAGAACAGAACTGCTTGCTCGGATTTGATCTTGCCAATGGGTCGAGCCTCTATCCATTTGGAAAACTTGTCGACCGCCACCAGCAAGTGGGTGAAGCCCTCGGGCGCCTTCTTCAGTGGACCGACGAGGTCTAGTCCCCACACGGCAAACGACCACGTGATGGGGATGGTCTGCAGAGCATGGGCCGGGAGGTGTGTTTTTCGAGCATAGAACTGGCGACCCTCGCAGGTCCGCACAACGTCGGTGGCGTCGGCGACCGCGGTGGGCCAGTAAAAGCCTTGCCGAAACGCGTTACCCACGAGGGTACGTGGCGCGGCGTGATGTCCGCAGATGCCAGCATGAATGTCGCGGATCAGCTCCATGCCCTCGGGGATGGGGATGCATCGTTGCAGGACACCCGAGGGGCTGTGCTTGTGTAGCTCATTGTCGATTAGGATGAAGGACTTGGCCCTCCTGGCGAGGCATCGCGCCTGAGCGCGGTTCGAGGGTAGGACCCCTCGAATCATCCAGTCGAGGTACTGGACGTGCCAATCTCGCGAAGTGGGGGCCTCGTCAACTTCCATTGCCTCGGCCTCGTCGGCGGAGGTGGTGCCGAAACTAATGTCCATGGGCTCGACCTCGTCCGCTGGAGGGTTCCCGCCAGAGGGCCCAGCGACAAGGGGCCTGACTCCGTCGGGTTCTTGAACTCGACGGAGGGATTAATGATGTCTTGAGCGAAGATATTCGGGGGGACGGTGGTCCGCCCCGACGCGATCTTGGCTAATTCATCGGCGTCCTCGTTGTACTTGCGCGGGACATGATTAAGCTCTAGGCCGTCGAACTTGTCTTCGAGGCGGCGCACTGCCTTGCAGTACGCCTCCGTCTTCGGGTCGTGACAGCTAGATTCCTTCATTACTTGATCGACGACGAGTTGAGAATCACCGCGTACGTCGAGACGTTTAACGCCGAGCTCGATGGCGACGCGGAGGCCACTGAGGAGGGCCTCATACTCCACCAATTTGTTTGACGCAGGGAAGTGTAGGCGTATCACGTATCGCATATGTTCTCCGAGGGGTGAGATGAAGAGAAGGCCAGCACCGGCGCCGGTTTTCATCGCCGACCCGTCAAAGTACATGGTCCAGCATTCGCCCTGGATTTGTGATGGGGGTAGCTGAGTGTCCGTCCACTCAGCCACGAAGTCAGCCAAGATTTGGGACTTGATCGCCTTGCGAGGGGCGTAGGTGAGTGTTTCTCCCATCAGTTCCACAGACCATTTGGCAATTCTACCCTCAGGTTCCCGGTTGCTGGCTATCTCTCCCAAGGGGAAAGACAAGACCATAGTGACGGGATGAGCCTCGAAGTAGTGGCGCAGCTTGCGCCGAGCCAAAACCACTGCGTAGAGCAGCTTTTGAATCTGTGGATAGCGTGTCTTAGTTTCTGACAACACCTCGCTGATGTAGTACATCGGTCGTTGGACGGGCACAGCATGGCCCTCCTCTTGTCTTTTGACCATGATCACCGCACTGACCACTTGGGTCGTCGCGGCTACGTACAGATAGAGGGGCTCGCCGTCCGTAGGTGGTGTGAGAATGGGAGCACGAGTGAGCGATGCCTTCAGCCTTTCGAGGGCTTCTTGAGCTTCGGGGGTCCACGTGAAATGCTCAGTTTTCCTCAAGAGTCGATACAGGGGTAAGCCTTTCTCGCCGAGGCACGAGATAAAACGGCTAAGGGACGCTAGGCATCCCATGACCCTCTGTACCCCCATTAGGTCTCGGATCGGTCCCATCCGAGTGATGGCCGAGACTTTGTCAGGGTTGGGTTCGATGCCCCGCTGGGAGACAATGAAGCCCAAGAGCATGCCTCGAGGCACCCCGAACACGCACTTCTCGGGGTTAAGTTTTACCCCTTTGGCTTGTAGGCAATCGAATACGATCCTGAGATCAGCAACCAGGTCGTCTGCCTTCCTGGATTTCACAACGATGTCATCGACGTATGCCTCTACGCTGCGCCCTAGATGGTCTCCGAAAACGTGGAGCATACACCTCTGGTATGTGGCTCCGGCGTTTCTGAAGCCAAAGGGCATCGTGACGTAGCAGTACATGCCGAAGGGTGTGATAAAAGAAGTCACGAGCTGGTTGGACTCTTTCATCTTGATTTGGTGGTAACCGGAATAAGCATCAAGAAAGGATAAGAGTTCGCGTCCCGCGGTAGTGTCTACAATCTGATCGATTCGTGGCAAATAAAAGGGAACCTTCGGACATGTCTTATTTAAACTAGTGTAATCTACACACATCCTCCAGCTTCCACTCTTTTTCTTCACTAATACTGGATTAGCTAGCCACTTGGGATGGAATACCTCTTTGATGAATCCGGCCGCCAGAAGTTTCTGCAACTCGTCACCGATCGCCCGGTGCTTGAGCTCGTCGAAGCGTCTTAGGCGCTGCTTCACTGGCTTGGAGTTGGGTCGGACATCAAGAGAGTGCTCGGCGACCTCCCTCGGTATGCCAGGCATGTCCGAGGGGCTCCACGCAAAGATATCTACGTTGGCGCGGAGGAAAAGGCATGTCCGAGGGGCTCCACGCAAAGATATCTACGTTGGCGCGGAGGAAATCGACGAGCACCACTTCCTATTTGTCGTCGAGGGTGGCGCTGATCTGCAACGCCTTGTCGTCGGAGTGGCTCGGGTCGAGGGGCATCTTCTTGATACCCTCGGCGGGTTCGAAGCTCCCGGCGTGTCGGTGCGTGGAGTCCAAGGCCTCGCTCGCCATTTTGTCGAGAGTGGCTGCGAGGGCCTCGTCCTCCGCTTGAGCTTCCGCGCGCTCAACGCACTCGACGTCGCACTCGTAGGCGTGCTCGAATGAAGAGCCGATGGTGATGACGCCCTTCAGACCTGGCATTTTGAGCTTGAGGTAGGTGTAGTTTGGGACGGCCATAAACTTGGCGTAGCAAGGACGGCCAAGGATGTCATGATAGGACCCTCGAAATCCCACCACCTCGAAAGTGAGTACCTCCTTGCGGAAGTTGGCTGCTATGCCGAAGCACACAGGCAGATCGATCTGGCCGAGGGGTTGGACTCGCTTCCCTGGCGCGACGCCGTGGAATGGTGACTTGCTGGGGCGAAGCTTGTCCAGTCCAATCCCCATGAGCTCCAAGGTGGGGGCGTACATGATGTTGAGGCTGCTGCCTCCGTCCATGAGCACCTTGGAGAAGCGGGTGTTACCGATGATGGGGTCGACAACGAGCGGATACCGTCCCGGATGCGGGACGTAGTCGGGGTGGTCCTCGCGGCCAAAGGCGATGGTATCCTTCGACCAGTCGAGGTAGGATGGCGTGGCTTTGGTGACGGAAAAGACTTCGCGGCGCTCACGCTTGCGCTGCCGAGAAGTCATATTCGTCGTTGCTCCTCCAAAGATGAAGAAGGCGTTCTCCACTGGGGGGGAACTCGTCATCTCCACGTTTGTCGCCCGCGTCCTTCTTCTTGTCTTCGTCGCGATGCGTGACGTGGTTGTAATACTTCTTGAGCATTTCGCACTGCTCGAGGGTATGGTTGACCGGGCCCTTGTGGTAAGGGCACGGCTTCTTGAGCATGTCGTCGAATTGGCCACCACCACCTCGAGGGGGGCCTCGAGGCCCTTTGCGGTCTGGGGCGGCAGCGAAGGCCTCCTCAGAGTCCTCTGCCCACCCCGACTCATGCTGGCTCGGTGGGACCGACTTCTTTCCCTTCCTCCCCCGCTTCAATTTCTTGGCGGGGGCGTTGGGCTTGACGCTGCCGCCCTCCGTGGGCGCATCGTCCTTGCGCTTGCTCGATTTGTCATCGAAGATGGCACCAACAGCCTCCTCGGCGGTGGCGTAGTTGGTGGCAGCGTCGAACAACTCATTGGTGCTGACTGGTCGGCTTCTCGCAAGCTCGTGCACCAGGTTCCTGCACGTCGTACCCTCGAGGAAAGCATTGATGACCTCGACATGGGTGACGCTAGGGAGCTCGGTGCACTGCTTGGAGAAGCATCGCACGTAGTCATGCAGGGACTCGCGGGGCTTCTGGCGACACCCTTTGAGGTCCCAGGAGTTCCCAGGGCGCATGTACGTGCCCTGGAAATTGCCCACGAAGATATGGACCAAGTCGGCCCAGTTGTGGATCTGATCCGCAGGCAGGTGCTCGAGCCAAGTTCGTGTGGCGTCAGTAAGATGAAGAGGAAGGTTGCGGATGATGACCGCATCCTCCATCGCACCGCCTAGCTGGCACGCTAGGCGGTAGTCGTTGAGCCAGACTGCAGGATCAGTCTCGCCCGAGTACTTGACGAGGGTGTTGGGTTGTCGAAAGCGCGGGGGAAAAGATGCTGTTCGAATCTCCCGGCTGAACACCCGGGTGCCCGGAGGCTCCGGTGACTCACCCCTGTCGTGCTCGGGGTCGAAGCGTCCACCCCATCGAGGGGTGTACCTCCTGCCGTCGATGATGTTGCGGGCGTCGCCGTCGCCGGCGTGCCCGCGGGTGTCGCGGATTCGCTCCCTTACGGGAACTCTTCCGATGCGCTCGTGCACCGAAGGTGCCTTCACACCGGGCGCTACGGCTGCCATGCCCTTCCGTGCTGGTGGTGTGTGCACAGAAACTTCGTGGTCCTGGTGTGCAGTCCCACCAGGCTACTCCGGGGCCTTCGAGCGCATTCGAGATGCAGAACTCTCGGCCTGCTGCACGGCAGCCTGCTCGATGAGCTCCTGGGCCTCGCGGCGCAGGTTGCGGCCCGAAGGCGTCGATGGCTCGGGCATGGCTTGAAGTAGGTAGGCCGCAGCGACAAGTTTTTCGCCGGCCGTTTGCAGTTCCGGAGATTTGTCGACATTGTCGTCGGTCAAGATGCGCTCCCGAGCAACACGTCCCGCCGCCTGGGCGTGTGCACCACGCACGGTACGCTGCTGCTCGAGTGCGGCGCGAAGCTCCTGAGTTTGTTGACGCTGCTCGTCGAGCTTGACTTGAAGCTCGTTGAGCTGCACCAGTTGAGCTTGTCGCGCCGCTGAACTTGACGAGGAAGGGGCTGCAGGCGGGACCGCTGGTTGCTTTGCCCGCACGTCCGCCCCGCCGTCCCCGTCGTTGCTTGGAGCATTGTCGTCCTGCTCGTCCGCAAGGTCAGCCATGAAGCACTCCCGGGAAGGATCGAAATCCCCCTCGCTGGAGTCTTCGGAGCAGGTGAGGCAGTAAGCCATCGCCAGCTGGAACGAGCGAAGAGCGGTGGGGTCGCAAACCTCGGAGTAGTCCTCGGCCTCCTCGGACGTGAAGTTGTTCATGAAGAAGTCGATGTCATCGGCGATCGAGCTCGCCGTCTCGGGGTAGGATTCGTCAGGGGACGACGCGATGAGGCTGCGAATCGACCGAAGATGATGACCCGGCAGATCCTCGTGCTCGATGAAGCTAGCGCTGGTTGATGAGGCGTGGACGGCAGCGTTGCGCATCCCGAAGGGAAAGGGCGACGCCGAAGTCGAGTCCCCCCTAGGAGGCACTAGTGCTGCCGCAGGCGATGGTGCCGGCGCAGATGACGCCGAGGCACGCGATGACGAAACAGTGGCCCCGTTGGCCGTGATGCTGAGTTGTGACATGCCAGCCTCGACCCACGTGGGGGAGCTATGGCGTGCCGCACGACGCTGCTCCGCGCGTGCTTGTCGCGAACGCTGACCCGAGCGCCTGTTGCGCTGGGATGGCGAAGTCGGAGCGATGGGGTTGCGTCCGGAGGAGAGGAGCTGCATGAGGTAACCGTTGCCGGTTGCCCTGAACTCGAGACTCCCGAACGAGATCACTCGTCCCGCTGGGAGCGGATCCGAAACACCCATAGGGTATGGGTTGGATCTGCTCGCCATCCCTGGAGATCAAATGGGAAAAAGAGAGAAAAAAGTCACGCAGTTTCCCCTACCTGGCGCGCCAACTGTCGGTGTCCCGACCCGGGGGCCCGGATCCCAACTAGTAAATACTGCGTGTTTACTCGTCCCAGATGATGATGCAAGAGGCAACACAGTAACACACGGTTTATCTTGGTTCCGGCCGCGGGGCCGTACGTCCAGCAAAGGGGGTGTGCGAGGGCACTGTATTATCTTGCACCCGGAGTGCTTGTAGTAGGGGGTACAAGCAAGGCGAGAGAGGGAGAGAAGCTCCCAAGTCTCAGTTAGGAGTGGAGTCGGTTGAGATGGGTGCTCAGTAGTCCCTGAACGTCCTCTTGAAGAGAGAAGCCAGAGAGATCAAGCAGACTAGAGTCCAGAGAGAGCTAAGGGGAGCCCGCCTCCTCCTTTTATAGTCACAAGGAGGGGCGGCGTACATGAGTGGGGTATGGAAGTCGCCGTCCTCCCCTGAATCGTGGGGTACAGTGGTCGGACACTGTAGGAAGTACACTGTGCGAAGACGGCGTGCGTCGCTGTCGTCCCGGATTTCGTCCTTGGTATAGCGAAGCTGACGCCGGTCGTCCAGTGGTGTCCCGGCGGTTGAAATGGCGTGGGACGGCCCTGGACCCCCTGGTCGGAGTGCGGTTGTGCGCACTAGAAGGTCCGAGGGACACGTGGAGGTCCCGGGCTCCTAAAAAGGGGAGGTCCGGGGCCCGTCCGTGTACGCTGAGCGCTCCGTTTGGGAGGACACGTGACGTTACCAGACCCCTTCCCCAGTGGGAGGTGAGTCCAGATGGTCGGTGTTGGCAGAACAGGAACAGGGGCCGTGCCGGGCCCGTCTTGTCTCGCGTTGCATGTCCCACAGTGCCGCTACAGCCTTCTGGATGGCGGAGCGGTGACCGAAGTCAGCGGATGGGACCCCGGTCACATCCACTGTGGGGGTGGTGGCCTGACGCCACCTGTCCTTTGAGCCGTGGCAGAGTGGCTGGCTTTCAATGCCTTCGTACGGCGAGCGGTTGGGCGGCGGGGCCGTTTGTCCCTTGTGCTGAGAGACGGCCTCGAGCGAGGCGGAGATGAGTCACCGCTCGAGGGTAGGTCCACTACCCTCGAGCGAGGCGGAGGTGCGTTGCGTGATCGAGGGTCCCGAAGGGAGCCCTCGAGCGAGGCGGAAAATGAGTCACCCGCTCGAGGGTAGATCCGCTACCCTCGAGCGAGGCGAAGATTGTCCAGCGGGCCCGGGAGGGACCCTCGAGCGAGGCGGAGATTGTTCCGTGGGTTCGAGGGGGATGTGAATGGGCCGCGTGCTGGGCTTCATTGAGTCCTTTCCTTCCTTCCAGATTGGAAGGAGGCCGTGGGCCTAGTTGCCTTAACAGGTGTTTGTGTTTTTAAAAGCGGTCTTAGTACCCCGATTAGGGTGTCCCTAATTGTGATACCCGACACATAGCGCGTGTTAGGGTTCATCAGCGCAGGAGGCATTGGCGAAGTGGCAGTGATATTTTTTTGGCCGCTTCCCTACAACATACCCGTCTTTCCTAGGGACACATGCCACTGGGGTGCTGATATGGCATGAGGCTGGTGTTGACGCTCACTAACGATCATTTCCAGGCGTCAACTTAATTAGAAAATCATGAGAGTTTGCATTTCTTACATGCATCCTATTTCAATAAAGTCCCTAAACCACACTTTACCTTCTAGAAAATGCAAGTTGTGTTTTTGAGCTAATATGCAGGTTACAAGCACACTTTGGCCCGACATAAAATCACAGAAATTATCAGAGCACCAATTCTGGCTCAGATGGACCAAAAGTGATGCAAGAACTCAATTCAGACAAGCCAAGACAGGCCAAAACCAACGTGGACCAGACAAGGATGCCCAGGACAGCCTGCTCGAAGAAGATGGGGGCGGTTGGCGCCACTGGCAGGCCGACCGACCTATAGGTCAGCCAACCTGGCCCATGGGCCTCACCGTCTTAGCCAAGCCACATGTCGTCTCCTAGTTGGTCCCTTAGGTCGGTTTGTAGAGTCTCACCCCGTGGATCCTTGCTATAAATACAAGGGGGTAGAGATTAGAACACACACACACACACACACACCTCTCACACCTCTCCTCTCTTGCTCATCTTGCATAGTCTTTAGGCTTAGTGGAGTTTAGGAGAAGTCTAGGAGTTATCGAGTCGCCGGAGTTGCTGGAGAGTTCTGGTATGGGTTCATCACTAGGTCTCTCTTGTAATATTCGGTCGTTTGTAATAGAATTAGACTATGGTTACCGATATCTGCTCGAAGTATGTTCTGAGTTATCGAGTATATGCTTCTTATCATGGTTGCGTTATTATTCAATGCTTGCACTGCATGATCGCCATGTGCTGGAGATGGTTAGTCTTTTGTTCTTAGAACTCTATCAACTGCTCCAGTATTCGTATGATTGCTCTAGTGTGATGTATGTCCATCCGGAGGGTGGGGGCTCCACGTGGGATGCTAGAGTATCCCTTACTAGTGTAGACATGGTGTCTAGATTAGCTAAGAGTTGCTGGATGTCAACTATACCCACGGTTTGTAGAGGTAGCCAGCAGGTGGTGGCAGCCCTGTCCGAGCCCGAGTAATCCTCCACGTTCGGTATGGGGGGTAGTAGGTACATAAAGTCGCCGGGGTGTACGGGCTCCTCCCATTGCTTCGATAGCGATCTCCGTGTTGTGTAGTTTAATCTCTGACGAGCTAACCAATGAGAAAGTGTAGATATAGCTAGCCTAGCACAATTGACTCGAGCTCTAACTTCTGTCTTGCTCCCGGCCTAGAGCATCTTTTATCTTTCTTTTATTTATTTATCTCCTATCATGTTATTTTCTTACCCCTGTTTATGCATGAGAATATCCAATCTAGATAAAGTTCATCAACTAGTCTATATCTCTTCACTGACCGTCTTCCCTGCGGAAATATAAATGACACCCCGGTATACTCCCGGGTAAAATGCTACAACGGTATTCCGTGCGCTTGCGGATTCCTTCGTGGCTCATGAAATACTGCCACCCCAATTGGCGTCTGCGGGCATCATCGCTATTTCGCGGCGGTGATGTTGGTAGGTGCCAACAAGCATTTTTGGCGCCATTGCCGGGGAAGGCACAGATTGAAGTATATAGACAAAGTTATGAACAACATCAAAATTGGTATTCGCTTGCTAAACAGGCTAACTTGGTTTTGTTTTCTTGTCTTTGTTGATATGAAAACAGAGTAGTGTATGACCGGTTTCGACTTGCCGCAAAACTTTCATTCCGATCCAGAGTCACTTTTGAGGAGGACGCGAGCTCGTCTCGTATCACCTCGGAGATCACTCTCGGCAGCCGAACCAGTCATCGCATCATCGTCAGCTCCTAGAGCTATGGCCCAGAAGACACTCCGTCATTACTCTGCTCCGTCTGCTAACCAGGTCCCTACCGAGCCCGAGGTTAACACCGGAGGAGAAAATTTCGAGATCAAGACGAGTCTCATTACGATGGTGCAGGCCAGCCCTTTCTGTGGCAAGGCCAATGAGGATGCCAACGCTCATCTCCAGCAGTTCCTGGAGCTCTGCAGTACTTTTGTTATCAAGGGTGTATCGCAAGACGCAATCCGGCTCCCTCTGTTTCCGTTCTCTCCCTTGGGGATAGCGAAGCAATGGTTTTATGCTAACAAGGCTGCTGTGGACACTTGGGACAAATGTGCCAAGGCGTTCCTCTCGAAGTTGTTCCCGACAGGCAAAACAAATGCTCTTCATGGTCGGATTTCGAACTTCCAGCAGGCATCAAATGAGTCAATTCCTGAGGCTTGGGAGAGACTTCAGGAGTACATTCTGGCGTGTCTGCACCACGTTATGGATAATTGGCTCATTCTACAGAACTTCTACAATGGGCTGACACAGTGAAAGAGCTACATCATTGATCGAGAAGATGGTTTCCAACCAAGGTTGGAGCGATGATCGCTTCCAACCGCGCCAGCGAGGTATGCACTTCGTCAAGGAGGCCGACATGCTCACTATGAAGATTGATCTCCTCCTCAAGAAATTTGAGGATTATTCCCAAGATAAGGCTCAATTGCAAACACTTCAAGCCTTGGAAACTTGTATGACGTGCGAGGTCTGCGGGGATATTGGACATTCGGGCGACAATTGCCCAGAAACCCAAGA
Organism: Panicum virgatum; assembly: GCF_016808335.1. NCBI lineage: Eukaryota > Viridiplantae > Streptophyta > Magnoliopsida > Poales > Poaceae > Panicum > Panicum virgatum. The sequence goes on along the minus strand of NC_053138.1, from coordinate 35,983,129 downwards.
GAAAGCTCTATTCCTCAATGGTAACAATGGGTTTCGTCCACAAGGAGGTCAGGGGTGGAATCAACCATGCCCATACTACCAAGGAGGTAATGGAAATTCAAATTCTTTCAATCCCAACCAACCTACCTTGTGAGATCTTGTCTACGGCCAAGTGAAGATCAATCCCCTTCAGAAGTAGTTGGCCGCTATAGACAAATCTATGGAGACCATCCACGCCAAGATGGGCGGATTCTCCACGGCTATGAAGAACCAGCTGAGTTTCAATAAGGTGCTAGAAACTCTATTGGCTCAATTAGTTGCTGCTACACCTGCTGTTGAACTAGGGAAGATTCCGGGGCAACCTGAATCAACTCTAGAGAGCGTCAATGTTATCAATACTATGTGGAAAGAGCCACTTAGCAGGACACCCCTCAGCTATGCAGAGAAGCTCACACGCCCAAGAAGAGGTGCATTGGGCGAGTTAGCAGCCACAATAAGAGAAGATCCCGGAACCCCAGTGATCAGCTGCTCAATCATTGATTATGAATTTGATCATGCCCTTTGTAACCTTGGAGCCAGCGTCAACATCATGCTCAAGGTAACTTTCGAAAAGCCAGGCTATCCATCAATTTCCTCTACTACTATGTGTGTTCAGCTGGCAGATTCCACGATAAGGTATCCAGAAGGAGTTGTGGAAAGGTTAATAATAAAACTTAAGAATACCTACATATTAGTGGACTTCGTAGTCCTTGATATGGAAGATCTTGGAATCCAGTATCAAAACAAGAGGGGGGTATTCCTGATTCATGAGGATAGTGAGAAACAAGGGCTATGGGCAGAGCCCGGTGGGGATGATCAAGACTATCACCTCCCTTCTAAGCCAGCGTGGGAGGACTGGGAGATTCATACTCCACCAACCGAGCCAGTGGAAGATGACCAGAAGATCCCTGACTTCATCACCAATATAGTATGGGAAGATCTGGAAATCGTCTATCCAACATCCGAGGATCCTGTTCCGGCGCCGACTACGCCATCATAGAAAACCAAGAAGGTATGGCGCAAGAAGAACAAGACGTCATTGACCGCTACTACTTCTCCAGCTACGGACAAAACGACCTCAACCTGATCAGGTATGGAGAAAGGTCCTGCTTTTCAGACCCTAAACCAAGAGCTAGCTTGGGGGAGGTTCCCTCCCCTAAGTCAACTGTATCCCTTTACTTGCTTTCAATAAAATTTGATAAAACTTTCAAAAACAAAATAAAAATTTACTTCTTTATTTTCTTTTTTTTCATCATGCGCGGTAAGAATGTTTTAACTCCTTATGATAAGTTGAAAGGATGAGTTTTGCTTTGCTCTATCATGTCTGTTGTGCTTAGTTTGAAAATAAGAGTTCTCTTGAGTTTAAATCTGTTGGTTATGCAAATACCTTGCCAATGAACCTGAAAGTTCTGTGGGTTGCATATGCTTGATCCAAGTCTAAGTTGTTGTGAGTATAGATATGGTAAATAAGGTTGTGCAAGTTTGTTCTAGTGATGCTTGAAGTCTGGAGTTGTTTTCGAAAAATTTAAAAGGGCAAGTTCCCCAGTGATACGCAATGTCCGACCAGAGCCATATGTCACATTCCATGCAAAACCTTACACATATGCTGCTTAATGTTCTGTTGAGTTTTGTCAAATTGTGTGACCCTAGTAAGATACTTTTCATACTTTCTCGATCATAAGCACGTACACGTCCCATCCATTTGCTACATTCCTACACTGGGAATTAGCACCACCATTTATCCATTCCACATAAATGCTCCATGTCTTGGTAATCTCTCTCGTAGAACATCCCTGGAATAAAATAAAATCATATTATGGTTGCCCCAAAAAAAGAAAAGATGGCATGCCAAAGAAGCATGACCACAAAAAAAGAAAGAAAAAAAAGGGGTAACCATGTCTAAAAAAAAAGAAGACAAGGGATGATTCAAGAGAGAAGAGCCATTACCTCAAGGAGTAATCCATCCATCCATCCATCCATTCATACACCTACACCTTTTGATCGAGATTGCATGACTTGTTTCTTCATGGATCATCTCTTTGACTTTACAACATATAGAATACAAGTGTGCCCGTTCTTATCCTACCTTGAGCTCCACAAAGGCTTGTAGTAGTAGGAAAGATCAAAGGCAGATACTGCCCTGGTAAGGAAATACAAGTTGAGTGCCTCGAGAGAGTTATCCTGGGAACTTTGCCATATTTTCAAAAATCTTTCAAAAAGTATCTCTAGATGGATTGCGGATCTATGAGCAAGTAAGTACTATTCTATGCACCATTCTAACTCTCAACAGCCCAAGACGAGGAGACAGCTAAAAAGCCCCATGAAGGAGTAAGGTAATTGTGCAAAGATATGGTGGCCAACTTATTTAAGCTTATAGAATGAATCTCTTTGCTTCAGACTATGACATGACAGGTAAGCTACGAGTCAAAGTGATTTTCTGATCAACAACCTGATTTGTCCTACTTTGCTCGGGACGAGAAAAGGATAGCTTGAGGGATCTTGTTGACGCTCACTAACGATCATTTTCAGGCATCAACTTGATCAGAAAATCATGAGAGTTTGCATTTCTTACATACATCATATTTCAATAAAGTCTCTAAACCACACTTTACCTTCTAGAAAATGTAAGTTGTGTTTTTGTTATCGCCATAATTTAACAGGATTAATTTATGGGCCGAAAGCAAGATGGGCTTAAAGTAGAAGACTAAGAAGACATGTAAATCGGCTCCTGTGTGAGCATCTGGGCCACATGGGCCATGTATCCTTAGATTTAGTTTAAGATTAGAGATAGAGTCCGATCGGGACAAGATTAGTTTAGATTGTTTCCCAAATCTCCGGACTATAAATATGTATCCTTTGTTATTCGTAAAGGAGAGCGTCATCACGTCTCGCAAACAACAACTCTCGGCGCATCGCCACCCCTAATCCTAGGGTTTCATCCAAGTAAGTGCCATGCTGCCCTGATCGCTCCTTGCGATCAGGGCAGTATTGTTCTTGCTTTTACCTTGGTATTACTCGTACTGAAGCGTTTTTGATGGCGAGTAGTACTAGTTATCTTGATGTTCGTAGCATGGCTTTTAGTAGATCTGTTGTGCTTCGTTCCTTATCATCTACGAATATCATGTTGTCTCTGTGCAGTCACGTTTCAATCTCATGCTAGTTCTTATCGCATAGAATTAGTTGCACAGAGGCAACACCCTGCTTCTTTTATGTCTAGTAGATTTGATCTGTTATGGTTTGCTCTTATCTTAAGAGTTGGCGTAATATCTGCTAGGTTAGGCCTTGCAAACGGATTGGATGATCCGGTGGTGTAATAGATGCTTTATCTTTGCCCAGATAGGGATTGTTCCGGGAATCGGCTCTTGCTAGTTCTTAGGCCTCTGTTTTGGGTTGTGGTTTAGTTGTCTGTTATGTTCATTAGGCCTAGTCACGTGTAGGATGTTCCGATCTAGCAGTGAAGCTATTACCATCGTGAATTAGATCAATTAGATTTAATTGAAGCAGCTTTATATTTATTTGCTTTATTCATCAATATCTGGATGCAACAGATCCAATATGACACCGGGACTCGATCGGCTCTTTAAAACCGATGCAAGAGTCGTCCCGGGGAGCCGACTACGGCTCGGACTTACATTTACACGTGTCTTTGTATGCAGGAAACTGTTTGGAGCACGTTTGCACCCTCCTGATCGGGTATAGGTCAGGTGGCACGCCCGGCTTTCCACACATTCTCCGGGCGCGTGACGGAATTGCGGGCCGTCGATGTGGGAGCAGTGCCTGCCAGCGCCCCGGCGACCTCCCGGCTCTTCGTGTTGCCCGTCGCTACTCGCCAGTGGGTTTCGACCGACAACACATTCTGGCACGCCCGGTGGGAGCACTCTCGGCAAAAACGTTCACTGCAACGATGACTGAAGCTCAAGATCAAGAACCCGCTCCCAAGCCCGTCACGTATGAAGAGCTTCCTCCTGAACACAAGAAGAAGTATGATGAGATCAAAGCTCTGCTGGAAGCCGATCTCATCGGCTCTTTTGACAAGACTCGCAACCATGGCATCAGGTGGAAGGGGTTCTCACCAGAAGGCGCTCTTGACAATGTAGATCTGTCTATACCATCTGAAGAGCGCACCAGAGCCCTGCGTCAGGAGATGAACTACATGGTGGCTCATGCGCTTCATCGGCACTCTCAGAGCCTGATGAACGAACTCGAGCGCATGGCGCATCGCGTCATCTAGGAGATAATCAAGAACCAATACTGTCCATCGGGGCCAACCCTGGGGAGTCACACAGAGGAAGCTGCACTGCATTCTAGGCTGCAACTGCCATTCTCATTTGCAGCTCCCAGACCACAGAGCTCGCCGATCTACGTCGTCCACAAGATCGGCGGTGATCCTGGAGAAGGCCAGTTCCTCACTGAGCCGCCCAAGGAGATTCCGCACGGCTACACGTGCGCCTACATTCCTGACAGCGTTAGTCCAGCACGCTCGGTGCAGATGGTGAACCCAGGAGCTTCTGGAGCAGACGCAGAAAAACAAGCGTGGCTGGCAAAGTACGCTACTGGGCCGAGTGCTGAGCCATCGGCCCTAGGAGTTCTTAGTGTGGAGCAGGTCAGTGCAATACTGAGAGACCAGTTCGGCATCTTGCCCAAGAGGAAAGCGATCGGCTATTCCAAGCCGTATCCCAGCGACTATGACTTGGTCCCACTGCCACCCAAGTATCGGCTCCCTGAGTTCACCAAATTCAGCGGGTCAGAAGGAGCTGGCTCCATAGAGCATGTGAGCCGATACTTAACGCAGCTTGGGATGATCTCAGTATCGGATCCATTGAGGGTCCGGTTCTTCGGCCAATCCCTTACAGGCCCAGCTTTTGGATGGTATGCATCACTGGCTCCGGATTCGATCCGAACTTGGAGGCAGCTTGAAGATCAATTCCATACCCAGTACCATTCGGAGGCTGCTGAAGCTGGAATTGCCGACCTCGCCCAAGTAAGGCAGAAGCGAGGAGAGACTGTGTCAGAATACATACAACGCTTCAGGGAGGTCAAGAACCGATGCTACTCGTCGCGCATCACAGAGAAGGAGGCAGTCGGTCTGGCTGTTCTGGGACTTGCTAAGCCGATCAAGTATGCGGCTTTTCAGTTAGAGTTCACATCTCTGGCGTACCTGGTGCAGAAGCTTACAGCATACGAGCATTACTATCCTGAGCTGTACCAGGACAAGTTCAAGCTTCATGTAAACATGGCACAAGCAGAAGAATCTGACGACTCTGGCGAGGAGCAAGAAGTAGCCGTGGCAGAGTGGACTCGGGGGGGGCAAACCCTGTCCCGTGCAAGTGGGTCAAGCAGCAGGGGCTTCTGAAGAGCTTCGACTTCGACGTGACCAAGGCAGAGTAGATATTTGATCTGCTCCTCAAAGAAAAACAGCTGAAGCTCCTAGAGAATCACATGTTGCCGACGGCCCAAGAGCTGCAGGGAAGACTGTAATGCAAATGATACCACTCGTCCACTCATTCCACAGGTGAGTGTAAGGAGCTACGTCGTCAGATACAATCGGCTATCGAGCAAAGCCGATTAATCCTGGCTTAACACACGATGAAGGTCGACACCAAGCCCTTCCTGCAAGCTAACGTGGTGGAGCTGTCAGATTTCGGATCCAAGGGCCAGGATTTGGCGTTCCAAATCAACATGGTGGGACCCGTGCGCCGCCATGACAAGTAGAGGAGAGAGACTGCTTCTAGCAAACGGCCGCAGGATGAACGTGAGCTGGAACAGCAGCATGTGACTGAAGAACAGGTGCGTCACATCCGCAATCAACTTCCAGCTTCTAATCGACTTCTGGAAAAGTACCAATACCAGTACAAGTTGCGGCGCCGATATGAATCGGAAGAAGACGAGTATGTGCACCGCTTAAGAAGGACATTGGGAAGACGCCAGGCTATACGCGACCACTGGCATTGCCCGTTCTTCAAGTACTGTTGGAATTCCGGCATGAGCCGATTGCCTACTATAGATGATTGCTTGGAGTGCAGGCCTCGAGGACACCAGCAGGACAAGACATCAGTGTTCCGGCGCTTAGGGCCCGGAACACGTCATGATGACCGTATGAAGAGGCCAACCAGGGGCGATTCCGAGCAAGAAGAAGAAGAAGACAGGTACCATCACCCACTGTGGTGTCCTGACGGGCTTAATCGATCGCAGAAGCGCAGAGTACAACGATTGCGCAATCTGGAAGAGGCAGAAGCAAAGTACCTCGACGTGCTAAGGAAGGCGCATCCGGATCTCGCGGAGCAAGTCAGGCGACCGCGAAGAGAGGAAAGGCGCCCTCCCAGAAAAGAGTGGCGCCCCAAGCAGACAAAAGCCGATGAGAGGCCATCGGCTGATGTGAACATGGTGTTCGTACTCCCGTCGGAGTTTCGGGCACCCCAACCGGAAGAATCGGCTATCGCACAGCTGGATCTGGGCCCGCAGCCGATCATCTTTGAGAAGCCCAAGGAGAAAAGCTACAAGCACCTGAAGGGATTGTATCTCAAGGGCTTCATCAATGGCAAGCCTGTGAACAGGATGTTGGTCGACACTGGTGCCGCGGTCAACCTGATGCCATACTCTGTGCTGCGCCGATTGGGTCGTTCTTCTGCCGATCTGATCAAGACCAATGTGATGCTTAATGACTTCAATGGATAGCCATCAGAGGCGATGGGCGTCCTGAATGTGGAGCTGAAAGTGGGTCGCAAGACTGTGCCAACATCATTCTTCATCGTCAACAGCAAGAGTACATACACAGTACTGCTTGGGAGGGACTGGATTCATGCCAACTACTGTATCCCTTCCATAATGCATCAGTATCTGGTCCAATGGGATGGCGATGAAGTAGAAGTGGTCCATGCAGACGATTCCAGCGAAGTCTCGCCTGCAGATATGAATGCCTGGGATGTAGATGGACAAGAGCCGATCTCAGGGATCGCCCTGGAAGACTGTGATCGGATCGAGGCAACAAAAAACGGACTGAGGCTGGTCTTATCCACTGGCCTCACAGAGTAGATGCATCCTGGCATGCTACGGGATGTAATAGAAATAGAGAGGCCGATCCCAGCAATCGGCCCCAAAAAATAGGAAAATCTTGTTTGGGTTCGGAATTGTTACATCATGTACACACGATGGCCTGCTCTGGCAGTTGGCCACTTATCGACTATTGGGTTTCAAATGATAATGGAAGTATAGAAGCGGCCAGCCCACACGGTTCGCCAAATAATTTTTTCTGTCATCTCCCTGTGTTTGCCGCTGATCTTGTGGATAAAGAAGACTCGCTTGCGTTCGCAGCTGATTTTTCAGACGACGACAAACTTGGATACGGGTTCACGTCAGCTGATGACTTGGAAGAGGTTGACATCGGTCCTAGGGATAAGCCACGGCCGACATTTATCAGCAAGAAGTTGGATCCGGCCTTGCGAGAGGAGATGATTGCACTACTGAAAGAGTACCGGGACTGCTTTGCATGGGACTACACTAAGATGCCCGGTCTGGATAGAAGCATCGTCGAGCATCGGCTCCCACTCAACAAAGGGTTTCGGCCGTTTCAGCAACGAGCACGTCAGATGAAGGCCGAAGTCCTAGAAGAAGTCAAGAAAGAGGTGGAGAAGATGCTGGATGCCGGGTTCATTAGGCCATGCTGGTATGCAGAATGGATCTCAAGTGTGGTACCGGTACAAAAGAAAGATGGCCGATGGCGCGTCTGTGTCGATTTTAGAGATCTCAACAGGGCGACGCCGAAGGACGAGTACCCGATGCCTGTTGCAGAGACATTGATCAATGCAGCTGCCGGCCACAAGATGATGAGTTTTATGGATGGTAATGCTAGTTACAACCAGATCTTCATGGCCCCAGAAGACGTGAACAAAACCGCGTTCAGAGTACCAGGCGCGGTCGGCTTGTTGGAATATTTGGTGATGACCTTTGGACTGAAAAATGCCGGTGCAACATACCAACGTGCCATGAATTACATTTTTCATGATCTCATCGGCAAGTTGGTAGAGATTTATATTGATGATGTTGTGGTCAAGTCCAAATTAGCTGGGGGCATCTAGAAGATCTACGTCAAGTTCTGGAACGGACTCGAAGGTTTGGGCTCAAAATGAACCCAAAGAAGTGCGCCTTTGGAGTATCGGCCGGTCAATTTTTGGGATTCATGGTGCATGAACGGGGAATCGAGATCGGACTGAAAAGTCAAGAAGCTGTGAAGACGATGAAGCCACCTACTACAAAGAAAGAGTTACAGAGGCTTATCGGTAAAATTAATTTTGTCAGACGATTTATTTCTAATCTGTCTGGGTGCATTGAGCCGTTCATGGGTTTAGTAAAGATCAAATCCAATGATGAGTTTCGCTGGGGGGCAGAACAGCAGCAAGCTTTCGATGAAATCAAGGAATATTTGTCCAAGCCTCCAGTGTTGGTTCCTCCTCAGCAAGATAGGCCGTTCTACGTGTACCTATCCGTGGGTGGCACTTCTATTGCTTCGGTGTTGATCCAGAAGCACGACGGCCAGGAGAGGGTGGTTTTCTACCTCAGCAGGCGCATGTTAGACACCGAGACCAGGTATCCTGAAATCGAGAAGCTTTGTCTTTGCTTATACTTTACATGTACAAAGCTTCGCCATATATTGCTCTCGGCGGAAACAATTGTCATATGCAAATCGGATGTCATAAAGCACATGCTGTCGGTTCCTGTCCTGAAAGGCTGGCTGGGAAAATGGATGTTTGCATTGTCAGAGTTCGATATTCGGTATCAGCCTGCAAAAGCGATCAAAGGGCAGGCACTGGCGGATCTTGTTGCAGATAGGATCAGCACGGATATTGCTGCACTATTTGTTCATGCTTGGGCTATGTTCTTCAACGGATCGGCTTGTGATGATGGGTGCGGTGTGGGATTTCTGTTGGTCTCGCCTCGTGGAGCGACTTACTCCTTTTCCTTCAGAATGACTGCCCCATGCACTAATAATTTGGTGGAATATGAAGCCATTCGCAAAGGGATGGAACTGCTTCTTGAAGCTGGTGCAGAAGCGGTGGAAATTTTTGGAGATTCAAAGCTGGTGATCTCTCAGCTCACGGAAGAATATAGATGAGAGAGCGAGGCTCTTTTCCCAATATGGATGCAGTGCCGTGAGTTGATGTCGCAATTCAGGTACATCAATTTCCACTGGATACGCAGAACTTTGAACAATGAAGCCAATGATTTGGCACAGATGGCTTCCGGGTATAGGGAAGCGGCCGACGGAGTTGACGTGGAGGTTCAGTTTCTAGAACCCGGAGACTGGAGAGCCGATATCTTCAATTACTTGAAGGATTCGGCTCGGGGGGCACCCAGAAGGTTAAGACTCAAGGCCATGAAGTATGTTCTGATAGGGGATGACATGTTCTACAGGACCTTAGAAGGACTACTGCTTAAATGTCTGGGACCTTCAGAGTCAAATCGGCTCTTGCATGAGGTTCATGAAGGAGCTTGTGGTACTCATCAATCGGTTCATAAGATGAAGTGGCTGATTAGGCGATCGAGATATTATTGGCCTACCATGCTTGAAGATTGTTTCAAATATTATAAAGGATGTCAGGCATGTCAGAGGTTTGGCAAAATTCAGATAGTGCCAGCATCAGTAATGAATCCTATCATCAAGCTGTGGCCATTCAGAGGTTGGGGCATGGATATGATTGGACAGAATAACCCGTCGTCTAGCAAGGGTCACCAATGGGTTCTAGCTGCTACAGATTATTTCACAAAGTGGGTGGAGGCAGTGCCCATGAGATCAGTAGCGTCAAGAGATGTGATTAGCTTTGTCAAAGAGCACATCATCCATAGATTTGGAATTCCTCAAACTATTACGACCGATGGAGGATCGGTCTTCATATCGGAGGAGTTCAGAAAGTTTGCCGACGACATGAGAATTAAGCTGATCAAATCATTTCCATATTATGCCCAAGCTAATGGACAGGCTGAAGCATCCAACCGGAGCCTCATCAAGCTCATAAAGAGAAAGATCGATGAATATCCTAGGCGCTGGCATGAGGTGTTGTCCAAAGCTTTGTGGGCATATCGTATTTCATGTCATGGATCCACCAAGACGTCGCCGTACCATCTAGTTTACGGCCAAGATGCTGAGTTACCATGGGAGATCACGGCCGGATCAAGGCGTGTCGAGTTTCAGAATGATTTATCCGCCGAACAGTATGCAGCCTTGATGAACGATAATGTGGAGGACCTGACAGAACTAAGGCTTTGGTCGTTGGAGAAAATCAAAGAAAATAAGGCTAAAGTTGCTCGTGCGTACAACAAGAAGGTCAGGCCTAAGGATTTCCAGGTTGGAGACTTGGTTTGGGAGGCAGTATTGCCATTAGGAACTAAAGATAAAAAGTTTGGTAAATGGTCTCCAACTTGGCATGGTCCGTACAAGGTTGATCAGGCCTTGCCTGGCAATGCATACATGCTCGAGGAATTGGATGGCATCAAGTTTCCTGTTGCTGTCAATGGCCAACATCTCAAGAAGTATTTCCCGAGCATGTAGGAAGGCGAGTAACGAAAAGCTGATGAGATCCATCTGGCTGTAGTGTAATAGGCCAACACGTTGAGTTGGCCGCGAAAAAAAAAGAAAAGAGATAGGCCAACACGTTGAGTTGGCCGCGAAAAAAAAAAGAGATAGGCCAACACGTTGAGTTGGCCAGTAAAAAAAGAAAAGAAAAAAGAAAAAAAAGAGATAGGCCAACACGTTGAGTTGGCCGGTAAAACAAATATAGTAAAATACATATGAGGAATGAAACAGCCGATGTTTAACCATCGACTTAAGATGTTTTTAAAATAGTTACAAGTTTCAGGTTAACAGGCAGTACTAATTGTATCTTGAGCCTATCTACTAGTTCAGAAATTCTTCTATGACATGGATGGGTTCTATACGGACGGCGTCTGCTCGTGCTATGATTGCTTCATCATCCTTGTCATCGCCTGTTACTATCTACCGACTCAAGGTGCTTATCTCTGCAAACTCTGCTTGAATCTGCTCGGTTATTTCCTGGGTCTCTTGTTCGGAGTTTGCGATGGAAGTTTCTTCAGCCTGGATGAGCTTCTTGGTGGTACGGACCTTTTCTTCGAGTTCTGCCAGTTCTTTCTTCAGGAGGTCGAGTCGCTTCTTGTCGGCAGACACGTCAGCTTTGGTATCTAGAGTTGCCTTCTTCTGGTTGAGGGCCTTGCACTTTTGGGTAATGTTAGCTTTCAGAGAAGCTTGAGAGCGACGTGCTTCCATTCGTTGTTGTGCTTTATTCACTTCTATCCGAAAGAATGGAAGGTTGCTGGCTGGCCAGAGCTTGATTTGCAACGGCTCCGGGAATTGGGTTTCTATTTGCTCGAAGATGTTCTTTATCTTGCTGGAATCATCAACCAGAGCAGTGATCGAAGCAGATAGTAGATCCTTGATGAGTTGAAGCTCGTGTGCCAAGTTAGCCGATTGCTGTAAAGATGATGTTTCTGCTCCAGGGAGAGTCAGACCCATTGATGCCGGGTCAAAGGAAAGTAAACCTGAAATGTCAAAATCCTATGGACATATCTGGAGTTAGAGCAAGATACATTTATGGGGCTATCGGCTGATTCAAAATTGGTTTTGTAATGGGACCTGTTCTGAAGAAGTGTTGGGCGATTCAGGAGCAATCGTCCTGTTAGAGCTTGTGTTGACATCGAGAACATTGACCGTATCGGCTTGTTCTTCATTTGCATCCATCAGTGCATCAGGGGTTGCGGCTAGCTCATGTTGATCCAGGCTTTCTGCATTGGGGATTTCTTCAGCTGCGTCCTGAAAATAGAATTACAGTCAACCAGAGTACACATGTATGAGATAAAGAAGAAGTTTTAGAGAAATGAGTTACCTGGTTGGTATTAGACACTGATGGACTCGGGGAAGTTGGTGCGGGTTCTTGATCACTCGCCTCGTGATCATTTTCCTTTTCTTGGTCAAGACTCGGGGGGCAACGCTTGCAGAAGTTTGTCTTCGCTTGGAAGCCGACTGAAGTAAGTCTGGCTGAATAGACATTATCACTTTCTTCATTGGTGGTGATCCTTTGCAGAAGAGTACATCAGGGGCAGTTGGAAGAAAGTGGAATGGCTTCCCAGTGCTGGTCATAGGTTCTGGACCATCTTGTTGCTGTTAACAAAGAAAGCGGGATTATCCAAGAGAAAGGAATAGAGAGTTTGGAGGGAATAAAGTGCATAAATTCAGTACCTCTTCCTCGGGGATTACGTATTCAGGATCGATTTGCTGCAGTCGAGGACCTAGAGCTTTTCTGAAGACATGAGTTTTCCACATGTTCCACCAAGTATCAAAGCCGATTGATGAGGAGGTAAAGGACAGATCGTCTGGTATTGGGATATGGAGGTCATCAAACATACTGTAGCATCTTGAACTGGTGAGACCGTCAGGCAGATCGGCTCTGCTCTCCACCATGTGGTGAATATGGAAATGGGGAGGGACCTGTCCTAGGCCAAATTGCCGAGCTGCTATGGCTGGTTGGTAAGATTCATAACCTGGCTTGATAATTCTATTAGAGGTGCTGATGCCAACAGGGAGGAAGCCAGGTCGAATCATCAGAGAATATAGATGCCGAGTGCTGTCGTCATCGGCAAAGTTATCTAATCTGAAGTCAGTTGGGTTCTCAAAGGATTCAGATTCAGTAAATGGGAAGTAAAGAGGATTATCTAGTCCTTTGTAGAAGACTCTGAACCAATTTGCTGCATCTGTTGAGTTCAATTTACGGCCAGGAAGGCTGAACAAAGCTTGGCCGTAGCTAGTACATCTAATTGGTTTGCCACTCTCATCAGGGAAAGAGTTCTTGGTCAAGCCTTGGAAGTTTGGGATATGGTGTTGAAAGTACAGTTGTGCCCACAACTGAATAAACCACCAAGGGCCTCCAGTTCTCAGTTTGTTTTGGTTAAGCAAGTTAGATGTCATCAAATAGACATATCTGTAGGTTTCTCCAAGGAAAAGTTTACCTAGGCCGGTGCGATTGCCATGGGCCAGGTGATAGGCCAAGGGAAGATAATTCTTAGTTGGAGCTAAAGAAGGACCACAGAAGATGAAGTGCTCTAGCCAAAGATTTAAGAAGGTTGTGTGTTCCTTCTCAGTCACTGGACCTTTTGTTTTCATGTGCTGACTCATGTAAGTGCCCCAGTTTGTGCAGTTAACTTTGGAAGAAAGCTTGAAGGGGACTTCTGCCATTTTGTGAGCAGCAGGATTAGGAGAATTAATGTCTAGGCCAGTGATCATGGTAACATCCAGCAGAGTAATGGTCATGGGTCCATGACCAAAGAGGAAACAATTCAGGGCATCAGACCAGAAGTAGCCGATGGTTTTCAGAAGATTTTCATCTTTGTCAAGTGGAGACAGTGATAAACTAAGTGCATCGGCTATGTTCAAATCCTGCCATAGGGGCATGTGAGCTTTTGCTACTCTGTTGTACCATGTAATCCAACTCTCAGGGGGGTTAGGCCAGTGAAAGGCCCTTGTTTGGTTTTGGTAATTGAGTGACAACTTATGTGGACTAAGAAGTGTTTATGTTGAGATACACAGGAGATTAGTCCACACAAAGACACTAGTATGAGCAACATGTGCCATGGAGGAGAAATGGCTAAGTGTTGATGCTATGCTCATATAGTGTGATCGAGGAGCTCATTGCATATGAGACATGACATGGAGTTATGTGACCAAAGTGGAGAAGATCAAGACAAGGCTTGGCTTGATGGACCGGTTGCAATGGAGAAGGGCAAGTCAAGGCTTTGAAGCGAGGGACCGCGAGGCGGTGAAGCTTGGGCAAGATTTGGCGCCGATGGACCGAGGCAACGGTGAAGAGCGAGCAAGGTCAAGATCGATGGACCAAAGAGGTCATGTGATGATATGGAGTGGATCATATCATTCAAGGAAGATCAAGCCAAGTGTTGACTCATGAAGATGATCAAAAGGCTTGATGGAGTTTGGTGCTTGTGTGGCATCAACATTTGGGAAGATGAAATGGAATGCGCAAGGCAAAGGTATGACTTGTAGGGCATTTCATTTCACCGGTCAAAGGTTGTGTAGAGAAGTGCATGACCGGATTTAGGATAGATGGCCGTACTATCAAGAGGGGCAAACTTGTTTGCATATCGGTCATCTAGTGCCACTTGAGCGATCTAACATTGCGATGTTGCTAGGATCGAGTGGCGTGGTGAGATCAAGTGAAAATCCTTTGAAAATGATTGTGAAATGCTAGCACACATGCACATGGTGTTGTTCACATGATAGTGTTGGCACATTTGCAAAGGAGAAAGAGTTGGAGTTGATGTTGATCAACTTTGGGAAGCAAGAAAGGTTTTTCGGTTTTCTCCGGAAATTAGGTGGTCTCTTGGAGTGGAATACTGCTTTGATCTATTGTGTTTTCGATCAAGTATTCAGTTGTGTTGTTTAGCCCTCTGAATTAGCTTTCCATAGAGTCCAAGATCACCTAATTTGGACTTCGGAGCTAAGAGTTATGGCCGTTTTACCGAGGTACATTTCTGCTGGAAATATACTTGCGGACGGTCCGCTCAAGGGGGGCGGACGGTCCGCAGTTATCTCGGATGAGCTCGAACAGAACCGTTTTTGTCTCTGTTGGTTGTCCAAAATGAACTGCGGACCGTCCGGTCCATGGGGGCGGACGGTCCGCCTTTAAAAGCTGAAACGGGCGCAGAAACTTGGTAGTTCTGTCTTGGGTGTCCAAAATGAACTGCGGACCGTCCGGTCCTTGGGGGCGGACGGTCCGCCTCCTACTGAAAATTCTGGGACAAAAACACTGCGGTTTCTGTGTGTGGTCACGTTTTGAACGGCGGACAGTCCGCCCCTGGGGAGCGGACAGTCCGCCGGTCACTTCCAGATTTAGTCAGAGACGTTTGCAAATCGGTTGGTTCGAAGTTTTGAACCGCGGACAGTCCGCCCCAGGGGTGCGGACAGTCCGCCCGGGGCTCTAACGGTCGACTCTGACACATAATCATTACAGTTCTAGCCATTGGTTTTGAATGGCGGACAGTCCGGTTTTTGTGAGGCGGACAGTCCGCGAAAACTCTGTTTTCACGGGATTTGAGTGTAACGGCTAGTTTGGGGCCTCCCTCTATAAATAGAAGGTGTGGCCGGCCATTTGAAGGGGCTGAGCGCCTTGGGGACTTGGTGTCCATGTGTGAGAGTGCTTGAGAGCCTTCTACTCACTCTAACTTGATAGTAATCATCCGATCGAGTGAGAGAGCGATTCTAGTGCGATTGCTTTGAGAGTTTGCATCGAGTGGCACTAGGTAATCGTGTTGCAAGCCGGTGTGCTTGTTACTCTTGGAGGTTGCCACCTCCTAGATGGCTTGGTGGCAAGAGGCTCCGTTGAAGCCCGCAAGAAGATTGTGCGGTGCTCCGGAGAAGAGATTGTGAGGGGTATTGTGCTCACCCCGCGGGAGCCGCGAAGAGCAACTCTAGTTGAGCGAGACGTGAAGAGCAACAAGTGGTCCGGCCGGATCATGTGCTAGAGCTCGGTGTGAGCACTCCACGTGGTAGAGTGTGACTTGAGAGTCACCACTAGCAAGAGGATCGGCGGCAACGTTGGAGCTTGTCTCAACGGGGATTAGCTTGGTGGCAACCAAGTGAACCTCGGGATAAAAATAACCGTGTCATTTTTGTCTACTCTTCTCGGTGGTTTGCATTCTCCAAATCACAAGCCTTGTATTTACATTCATCTATATCTTGTGCTTGTGTAGTTGCTCTCTAGTGATTAGTTAGCTTGTGTAGCTTGCTAATCATCTTCTTGCTTGTGTAGCTAGAAGTAGAGATCCTAGTGTAACTAGTTAGCTTGTGTAGCTTAATTAGTTGCTCTTGCTTAGATTGTGTAGCTAAGCAAGTTGAGCTCTTGGATTTGGATTGTGTATCCTTGTCCTTGAGCATCTAGTGAGCTTAGGTTGGCTTTGTGCTTTTGCTTATTAGAATTGTGTAGGAGCTCCCCCGGTTTGTGAAGTACTAGTGCTTAGGCTTGTGTGACTTGGCATTAGAATTGTTAGGAGAGCTCTTACTAGCTTGGCACTCCATTTGCTTTGTGTAGGACCTTTTTGGAGGAGCCTTAGAGTTATAGTTAGAGGGGTGAAGTCTTGGCTAAGCGAATAGTTTCATTTCCGCATTTGTTTCGGTTAGCCGGCGCAATTAGTTTTAGAAAGGACTATTCACCCCCCCTCTAGTCCGCCATCTCGACCCTACAGCCAGGCTCTTAAGCAGTCGGCCCAGAGGTTCAGATCGATGTTTTGACTCATGAAAGGAATCCTATTTGCTTCACAAGAGATCAAATCTGTGGGATTTTCATGGGTTTGTGGGCCAAGACAGAAAGATTTTGGGTTGAAGGGATGCGGCAAAAGGATGTCTGACACCTGAAGTTCAGAAGTTCAGAAGTATGCGTATGGTGTCAAGTTTAGAGTTTCAGTTTCAAAAGCTTGGTAAGCTGAAGAAAACTAAAGGATTGGGCCGAATATTACCTTCAGGCCGCAGATTGCCGCATCATCGATTGCAGAGTTTGTCGTCTGAGTTGCAGAATCTGCCATGGTTCAGATCCGTTGTCTTAGGGTTTGATTGTTGCAGGCTCTGATTCGAATTCCGGCTGCTTGGAGGATTTTTGCTCGAATTTGTGGAGCTTGGTTTTCGAATTATGCTCGGTTTCAAGAGTTTGTCAAGTTCAAGGTGGAAGGAATACTCTACTCTTGTGCGGATTGTTTTTAGTTTGAATTCTGTCGGCTCTTGGATATTTATAGAAGCCTGATGCGTTGCCATCGGCTTTTTGGAAAGTAAATATGAGAACACATGGAATTGAAAGGAAACTGATTTCATTAATGGAAAGTTCATTACAAGGAAAGCCGATTGTTACAAAGGAATTAATTCTTCGGCTTTATGATCCTACCCCTACGATGCTACCTACTACTACTGCTTGTAGGTACCTAGTACCTACGGCGCTTGGGGCTTCGGGCCGGTACATCCCCGCTGTTGCCGTCACTGCTGCCATCGTCGCTGTAGTCGTCGCTGCTAAAGGCGCTGCTGCCGCCTTCGGACCCGAACTTGCTCTAGCCCTCGTCGTCGCCGCCACTTTTCTCTTCCTCGTTGTCCTCCTCGGAGGACCTGAGGAACCGAAAGGGCTTTCCGCCCATCGGCTCGTCGTCATCGGAGGGGGAGTCGATCTCCTCTTCCGAAGAGGAGTCGACTCTGTCCGAAGAAGGAGGGTCTTCTTCCACGCCGCTCTCCGACTCCTCCTGAAACAGGAGCCGGAGGTCTTCTCCTTCAGTTTCGGGCTCGTCCTCCTCGGAGACGACCCCGAAGTCGAACTCCTCTGCATCCCAGTGCAGAGGAGCCAGCGCTTCGTACGCTGTGGTCGGGTCCCACTCCGGCGTCGGCTCCCGACTCTCCAGAATGGAGTCGATGGAAGAAGCAGGGAGGGGGGAAGAAGAAGGAGAGGGGGGAAGAAGAAGGAGAGGAGGAAGAAGAAGAGTCTCCGAAGGAGTTGGAGTCGGAGGAGGAAGAGATCGCCATTACTGGTGCTGGAGGATTGGGGTTTTCTGCGCTACTGGCTCTATGAGGAAGAAGGAGTTGCTGTGGAAAAGAGCCGATTCGGGTGAGATTAAATAGTGAAAAGATGGAAGACGGATCGGCAGTTTTCACATTCTACGAGGAGCTAGTTGCAGAGACGTTGCATCTTCCTTGGTGGTTGCAGTGTGTTTAATGAGCATTAACGGGAAGATGAAGCGACGGATTGGTTTTGGAACTATCATTGCCAAAACCAGGGGGGCATGTGTTATCGCCATAAATTAACAGGATTAATTTATGGGCCGAAAGCAAGATGGGCTTAAAGCAGAAGACTAAGAAGACATGTAAATTGGCTCCTGCGTGAGCATCTGGGCCACATGGGCCATGTATCCTTAGATTTAGTTTAAGATTAGAGATAGAGTCCGATCGGGACAAGATTAGTTTAGATTGTTTCCCAAGTCTCCGGACTATAAATATGTATCCTTTGTTATTCGTAAAGGAGAGCATCATCACGTCTCGCAAACAACAACTCTCGGCGCATCGCCACCCCTAATCCTAGGGTTTCATCCAAGTAAGTGCCATGCTGTCCTAATCGCTCCTTGCGATCAGGGCAGTATTGTTCTTACTTTTACCTTGGTATTACTCGTACTGAAGCATTTTTTTATGGCGAGTAGTACTAGTCATCTTGATGTTCGTAGCATGGCTTTTAGTAGATCTGTTGTGCTTCGTTGCTTATCATCTACAAATATCATGTTGTCTCTGTGCAGTCACGTTTCAATCTCATGCTAGTTATTGTCGCATAGAATTAGTTGCACAGAGGCAACACCCTGCTTCTTTTATGTCTAGTAGATCTGATCTGTTATGGTTTGCTCTTATCTTAAGAGTTGGCGTAATATCTGCTAGGTTTGGCCTTGCAAACGGATTGGATGATCCGGTGGTGTAATAGATGCTTTATCTTAGCCCAGATAGGGATTGTTCCGGGAATCGGCTCTTGCTAGTTCTTAGGCCTCTGTTTTGGGTTGTGGTTTAGTTGTCTGTTATGTTCATTAGGCCTAGTCACGTGTAGGATGTTCCGATCTAGCAGTGAAGCTGTTACAATCGTGGATTAGATCAATTAGATTTAATTGAAGCAGTTTATATTTATTTGCTTTATTCATCAATATCTGGATGCAACAGATCTAATCTGACACCGAGACTCGATCGGCTCTTTAAAACCGATGCAAGAGTCGTCCCGGGGAGCCGACTACGGCTCGGACTTACATTTACAAGTGTCTTTGTATGCAGGAAACTGTTTGGAGCACGTTTGCACCCTCCTGATCGGGTATAGGTCAGGTGGCACGCCCGGCTTTCCACACATTCTCCGGGCGCGTGACGGAATTGCGGGCCGTCGACGAGGGAGCAGTGCCTGCCAGCGCCCCGGCGACCTCCCGGCTCTTCGTGTTGCCCGTCGCTGCTCGCCGGTGGGTTTCGACCGACAACAGTTTTTGAGCTAATATGAAGGTTACAAGCATACTTTGGCCCGACATAAAATCACAAAAATTATCAGAGCACCGATTCAGGCTCAGATGGACCAAAAGTGATGCAAGAACCCAATTTAGACAAGCCAAGACAGGCCAAAACAAATGTGGACTAGACAAGGGGGCCCAAGACAGCCAGCTCGAAGAAGATGGGGGCGGTTGGCGCCACTGGCAGGCCGACCTGGCTCGTGGGCCCCACCGCCTTAGCCAAGCCACATGTCGTCTCCTGGTTGGTCCCTTAGGTCGGTTTGTAGAGTCTCACCCCGTGGCTCCCTGCTATAAATACAAGGGGGGTAGAGATTAGAACACACACACCTCTCACACCTCTCCTCTCTTGCTCATCTTACATAGTCTTTAGGTTTAGTAGAGTTTAGGAGAAGTCTAGGAGTCATGGAGTCATCGGAGTTGCTCGAGAGTTCTGTTATGGGTTCATCTCTAGCTCTCTCTTGTAATATTTGGTCGTTTGTAATAGAATTAGACTATGGTTACCGATATCTGCTCGAAGTATGTTTTGAGTTATTGAGTATATGCTTCTTATCATGGTTGTGTTATTATTCAATGCTTGCACTGCATGATCGCCCTGTGCTGGAGATGGTTAATCTTTTGTTCTTAGAATTCTATCAACTGCTCCAGTATTTGTATGATTGCTCTAGTGTGATGTCTGTCCATCCGAAGGGTGGGGGCTCCGCGCGGGACGCTAGAGTATCCCTTACTAGTGTAGACATAGTGTCTAGATTAGCTAAGAGTTGCTGGATGTCAACTATACCAACAGTTTGTAGAGGTAACCGGCAGGTGGTGACAGCCCTGTCCGAGCCCGAGTAATCCTCCATGTTCGGTATGGGGGGTAGGAGGTACATAAATTCGCCAGGGTATATGGACTCCTCCCGTTGCTTCGATAGCGATCTCCCTATCGTGTAGTTTAATCTCTGATGAGCTAACAAATGAGAAAGTGTAGATATAGCTAGCCTAGCACAGTTGACTCGAGCTCTAACTTCTGTCTTGCTCCCGGCCTAAAGCATATTTTATCTTTCTTTTATTTATTTATCTAAGAGGGTAGTTTGTTTGTGTGTCACACTACCTCCTACCATGTTATTATCTTACCCCTGTTTATGCATGAGAATATCCAATCTAGATAAAGTTCATCAACTAGTCCATATCGCTTCACTCACCGCCTTCCCTGCGGAAATATAAATGACACCCCGGTATACTCCCGGGTAAAATGCTACAGCGGTATTCCGTGCGCTTGCAGATTCATTCATGGCTCATGAAATACTGCCACCCCAATTGGCGTCTGCGGACGTCATCGCTATTTCTCAGTGGTGGCTTTGGTAGGTGCCAACAGCTGAACAGTCCTCCCTACAAGAGTTGTAAATACTAGGGAAAGTTAAAGTTTATCTACGGTTTTCATATATGGCTCTAGGGAAACTATCAATCCCTATGTGGCATCAATTGTTCCTAGCGAAACAAAAAAGGGTAGGGGAAGTAGTGGTTTCCAGTAGTGGATGCACGCTGCAAGCAAAGGATGTAAATTATATATAGCTGCATAGTAAATTCTCTCTCTCCCCCCTCTGCATAGTAAATTCTCTCTCTATGCAGCTGTATAGAGAGAAGGGAGAGCGAGAGAATTTACTATGCAGCTATATATAATATATATCTTAATGCAGAATAATATGTCAAATACTAAAAATCTAAAAAAGTTAAAATGAGTAATAATTGGAAACAAACGGAGTACATGGGATCGATTAGGCTAGAGTGTCCTATGGACCAGTATAGGAACTGTTTGGTTGCCTCAAATCTTCTCCACCCCATGTGAATGGATCATGGTAATCCGAGAAAAAAGTTCATCATAATCATGGCTAAATGTGCCTCGTGATATATACTTGAACATTTACATCATTGTAGTTAGCAAATTGCTTGCCACGTTGGGGCGTCCGGTGCATCAGCTTAATACCAACAGGTACTAAGTTTTTTAATTTTGTGTTTGCCTATATGTTTCTTTTCTTGTCCTTTTTAGTTTCAGTTAATTTGTATTCGTATTTGTAGCCATTTCTGTATTTGTATTCGCATTTAGCATTCATATTCGTATCGAGCAAAGCAAAGACTATAATATATATATATATAATATTTATATACACTTAAAATATTATAATTACTTGTAATAATAATGCACTTGGGATTAAAAAATATTTACAAGTAGTCATGCATGTAAGATTTTTCTGACAAATTTTTAAATAATACTAGTCATTGTCGTTGTCCCTGTGTTGATCAGTGTTGATCAAGTCGACCTACGCTTATCCTGTGATTCATATAAAATTCTCCTTTTGGATTTATGACCTCATCCAGCAGGAATTCATAGATTATATTGTTTGTTGAATTACCATGATTCTTTTTGGTTTGATGAGATCCTCTTTCATTTTCTAAATATGTCATGTGCAAATGTCAACATATTTTTAATTAATACATATATGGAATTAAATGCAAAAAATTATTATTAATTTTATATGTACATCGACTTCGTGTTGTGTCATCCTCTTGGTGCCACCGCAAAAATAGTTACTGTGTTCACATACATAGTAGCCATAAAGATTGTTTTTTTGTCATATCTCAAACACTATATACTATATATAAATGGGTTATGAAATATTCATGGCATTTAAAGAAATGACAGTAGATGTGCGACCATGTATTCGTACCGGAAAGTCAAGTTTGAAATCAAGATCACATAGCTTTTCTGTCACTCGTATGGAAGAAAGAAATATATACGTACAACGCTTGGGCACCATACATGCACAGTATATACATACATTTGTCAGTTTGCTCGTTCTTACTCTTAGCCACTGACGAAGATGGTATAGGATATCGTGCGGCTCCAATCAGCGATGAGGAGAGTGCCAATGATTTTTTTTTCGGAAACCTGAGCACATATTTTATTAAGAGAAAGAGAATTATAGCGGCGCAAGTATGGCACAACTCTCGTAGTATGGAGTTACAAAACCACTAAGCAATTGGTAAGGAGTTACAAAACCACTAAGCAATTGGTAAATAACCGAGAGGTAAATGAAGCATCAATTGAGAAAAGAAAACAACCTAGCCCAACAAACCTAACCGAAATGACCAAGATATCTAATCCTGAAAAAAGGAACGATCCTTTTTCATAATCAAGGTTATATGAAGTGCTTACTAAATAAGGACAGTCCCAACTCAGATTCTACCATGGAGTCTAAGTATATTTATAGTCCTCTATTTATAGCTTTTTTTACTAATGTGACACTCTAATTATTGAAGAGAGAAAAAAAAATAAGACTTGGTTTCTAGATAAGACCTCAACTCTACGCGCCCTTCAATGCCCAAGAAACAAGAGAGACTTGCGTTGTGGAGGGGGCGTGGAGTCCATGAATTTTGTGATGGAAGAAAAACAATAAATGATTTTATGTATAGAAACTACTATTACACACTTTGCATTGGGAAGTATAGTTTTTTGTGATGGAGTTTTTGAGGTTTAAGACTCTACGAGTTGAGTCTGCATTGAGACTGCCCTAAATGTAACAGTAGTGGCAAAGCATCACCCCAAAGGAAGCCGAACACTGCATCCACCCTAAAATGATTGAATCCGTAAGTCATATGTTGGGTCATTCATGTCAAAGCCTACGCATTGTTCATTGGCACCCAAATGATCAGTGCGTGCTGCGGCCTTGTTTGTTTTCCTCTTCTAGAAACTTTTAGAAGAAATCTTGCTTGCATGAAGTACTAAATGAAGTCTATTTGCAAATTTTTTTCAGGTATAGGTGTAACTTTTCGTAACGAATCTAATGACGATAATTAATCGATGATTGGCAATAGTGGTGCTGCAGTAACTATTCTCTAATCATGCAGTCAAAGACCTTATTAGATTCGTTAGAGTTTCTATCTAGCACAGGAGTTCTAAAGTTAGTTTTGTAAATTACTTTTTCCACTTCTAAAATCTTCTAGCCTAACCAAACGGAAAAAAAAATTGGGTGAGCCCGGTCCCCAAACTCTCTCCCATGGGGACCCGTGCTCGATAGCCGACGCGTGGCGACGCGTCCTTCTGCATCCAATGCTCCCGATGACGGCGCGCCCTTCCGCGGCTCCGCGCACGCTCAGGCTCAGAGCCTCTCACGTGACTCGCTAGCTGAGGCAGAGCTGCTCGGAAGTCGCCGCCGTTGCGGATATGCAGGTTCGTATATAAAAACTTGGGATAGTACATGTCAAGAGCAATTAAAACACGCAGGTAACTCTAGCTAGCTGTTGGACACACTAAAGGTTAATCACATGAATTACATCATCACTCGGATCAACTATGTTGCCGATATAATACGCTAAATTCTATTTTATGAGCAGAGTAAATATGTACCAACAAACCTGTTGTTTAGGTTTAATATTGTGGATAATATCCGATCAGAAAGGAAATTTTGGGGGTGGAGAACAGAGAGCACGGCCAGGAGCCATGAGAAAGAAGAAAAACAGGGGTTCAGATTTCACATCACAGTTGGGCTTTTTTTTTTGACACCACCGTTGGGCTAGTTTTGAAGCCCACTTCCCCACCGGTTCCCTGTCATTTTTTTAAGTTAAAAAGGGGTTCCCTGACATTACAACCGGCAGCAGCTCTCGGCAAACAAATGGGCCACAGTCAATAGGCATGCTGACATACGGCCCTGCTCACTTCAGCTTTTTTGGGCTGAACCCCATTTCCTTCTTCGCCTCCACCCACTATGTGTCTTCCGATTTGTTTGTTCGGGCTTTCACGTTGCTGCTGCTTCAAATCTTCACCCCCACGGTCCAGGGTCTGAGTAAGAAATGCGAAAGGAATTGTAGTCTAATGGTTACAAAAGTCTCAGTAGTACATGAGGTTTTAGGTTCGACTCTTTATGGGACAGAATATTCTGGAATTTAACGGCGTTGTACATTCAGGAGAAGGTGACGTTCCCGTTTTGCCGGCTCAGTCTTCGAAGATGCTCATCTCTATATAAGATTCACAGAATAAAAGAGGGCACCATGTCGTGCCATGTCATCGAAAAAAACGTGGTTGTCGATCCGGCGACCAATGGCCGACGGCTGGCCGAGCCCCTCCTCCTCGCGGCCGCTGGCCGAGGCCACCCCCACCGGCTCGTTGCAGCACCGGGCTGTAGGGCCCCGCTCGCGTCCGCAGAGAAGGGCGGCCAGGCCACGCACTGAATGCACTTCTGGCGCTTCTGGGCCTGCAGGTGTCAGCGCCGCCGCCCGGACGCGCTCGACGTGCCGTTCAAGCCGATGGTGCAGGAAGTCGTGCTCGAGTAGGTGGCGCTCGCGGCCCCAGCCCCTCCCGGGGAGCTCCTGCGCGCGGTTGGCGGCACGTGGCTGCCGACGCGAGCTCCGGCGAGCTCCTGCGCGCGGCTGCCGACGCGAGCTCCTGCTCGCGGCTGCCGGCGCGAGGTCCGGCAAGCTCCGGCACGCGGCCGTCGGTGCGAGCTCCGGCGAGCTCCTACGCACGCGGCCCCACCGCTTGTGCCACCGGCACTAGCCCCGGCGCGCGGCGCCACCACGGCGTCCACCGGCG